>NC_068396.1:20899620-20977120 GCF_023724105.1 Carassius gibelio
CTTTTGATTTAGTCTACACAGTCCAGGCCTCATCTGTCTGTTTGACCAACACCACAGGTGAATCATTGTAGCTTTTATTTTCTGAAATTATGCCTTTTCCCAACAGATTTGATCTGTGTTCTTCACTTCTCTATATTGGGTGGGGGCAATGGCTGAGTTTTTTCATGAGATCTTTATAGATCTCATGACTGACTTTGTATAACCTTGGTCATCAAAGTACTGACTCCTGCATATTTTTAGGTTAAAAATGCAGTCTTTCTTCTCGGTTTTCTTCTCATCAGAGCCAAAACTGTCCACTTTAAGACAGACTGATTGGAAAATGGGAGTATTTAGGTATTTGACATCAGCTGTCTTCTGTTGGATGCTTGCTGAAATTTGTTGAGAAACTTAGAACAGTATTGCAAGTTAAGTTGACTATGACTAAACCACACATCCAGGTGTAATATGATGCAGGAATGTCAAAATCTAAATTTCACAATAATTTTATTTAAATTTTATTTAATTTCATGCAAACTACAAGCAAGTGTTCGCATTTCTCTGAAAATAATGGAACTATCAGACTTGCTTTGCAATTCATATTGCAATTCTTGGCAATATGACCTTGTAGATGATCATCAGTACTTAGCTCTAGACAAATTCTTATCAACATCTGTGGTACTCGTTGTCTGAATGAACATATCCTTCATTTTGATGTGTCAGTTCACTAATAGCTTTGCTTTGATCCACAAATAATATTTATACATCATCAAGAGTGACCAGTGTCTGCTCTCCAAACATAACAGCAATATACTGGGCCTTTTCGGTACAATATTCAGTCAGTTTTCTTTTATAGACCATATACACCGTATGCTTCTTAAGTAAAATAATTCTACACAGACATAATTGGTTAAATTTTGTAAAGGAAAATGTAATTCATCATCGCTGAAGGTCTCCCACTGAAAGCTACATCATTTAAAAATGAACTCCACCAAAACCTCTACACTGTGAGAAATGTAGTTAATCAAAAGGCTTTACAATTCGTAGTGATGCTAGCTGTCTAACACTACTTAGTAGGATGCAGTCATTACCCTGTGATTTAAATGAATAGTTAAACAAACATTTTTATTATTATTATTATTTTTTTATCTTCCATGAATTACAAATATTGATATAAGATGCACAGTGTCCCCGCTGCCCTTGCCCATACAAACAGGCTCTTCAGGTTTCCATTAGTTTCCAATTCAGGTAGTGACCAGTCTTAACCCTGCTTAGCTTTAGTGGGCAACCAGGCAAGTGATGAGGGTTGATAGCAGGTAAATTCCGTTAATTACCAGCATGACTGTATTTAAAATGTTGTTCTTGGCCTTCAGCTGCTCATCACAGTAATTATGTGCAAAATGGACATCCTTGCATTGAATGGACTGAACGATGACTTTATTTAATTGAAGTCAGTTAGGTTAATTTACTTGTCTTAAGTAGGTTTAGTAATTACATTTTACAAGGAAACTGCACATGCTTTCTTATATGGAATATACCATATATACATACATAACCAGTGTAGGCTAGAGTTTTGGATAGATGGCAGCTCTGACAGAATGATCACTAAAGTTAATTAAGGAAAACCAGAGAACTGCTCCGTTTTCTTGTAAAGTGCATATTCATGTATATAAATGCTTAAATTGTGGTCTCTGCTTTTTAATTAAATTTTGTCTGTGGTTTCAATCATTTTAGAAAGAGCCATTTTGTGTTGGTTATACCCCGTCATTGAATCAGAGTCTGTATCAACCACTGCTTCAGATCTACAGACAAGTCAAACCGCCTTTGTTTCTATAGCGCTTTTAACAATATGCATTGTAACAAAGCAACTGAACAACCTAGTAAAATAGTGTGTAAATAAAGCAAAAAAGGCAGTTCATCATTGGATTCAATGATGTCATCATCCATCCCAGTTCAGTTTAAATAGTTTCTGTGCAATTAAGTCAACGAAAATGCTGGTAATTAAGTGTCCCCAACTAAGCAAGCCAAAGGCGAGACCAGCTAAGAACCAAAACTTCATCTGTGATGGAATGGAAAAAACCTATAGGATCATAACTTATTTTACATAGATATTTGGATATGGATAGAACATCCTATGGCATGAAACCTAAGCCCTATCACATTGCAAAGATGTGTTACTTCTTTTATATGGTCAAATAACGCCTTTGCCAACACTGTCTTTTTTGGCAACTGTCATATTTATAATCCACAACTCAGTACAACCAACTCACATGCACTGCCTTATGCATTTTCTCCCCAAAGCTCACACCACAATAACCTGCATAATAAACACACACCATACCTTTAATTCATGTGACTTAAACACTTGTGTGGGCACATCACGTCACTGCACTGCAGCAGTCTCTGTAATTTCCCTGTCCACCTTCATATCCAATCCCCTCCACCCCCTTTTTTTGAGAAAGGACCTGACAAAACCTCCATTACTATAAGTTGTCTATAATTATGATAAGTTTAAGTAACCATCAACTACATTTACTTTAGATAGATGGAAAAGGGAATCCAAATTGCCATTATTTTCTGGAAGCTGAACTCTGGTATATCCTTAATGGGTCAATATTAGCAGAAGATTGAACTCCAACCTCAGTTGACAGATTTAAAAATGTATTTAGAAGTTTTTTTTTTTGTTTCAAACTTTTAAAAAGCGGTGTAGGCATCTAAATCCCACAACTTCTAAAACACAAGAATATGAATAAAACATCTAACAATATAAATTAACTTTAGATCAAAGTACGTCTAAAACCAGTGTGAGATATGACATAATGGACAAAAACATAAAAGTAGCAGGATCTGTATTAATAAATTACATGCATTTTTTAGTATTAAAGTATTACACAAAGAGCATTGTTATATGTATTTAGAAGTTTTTGTTTCAAACTTTTAAAAAGTGGTGTAGGCATCTACATTCCACAACTTCTAAAACACAGGAATATGAAGAAAATAACAATATCAGTGTACTCAAGATGAAAAGTATTTCTAAAACCTGTGCGAGATATTACATAATGGACAATAAAAGTATACCATAAAAGTAGTAGGTTCTATATTAATAAATAATCATGTTATATGAGCACTGGAGTGAGTTATACACTTAAGAACAATGTTTAATACAATGCAATTACATTTCACTTGATTTCAATATTTATTTTACTATGCTTCACTCGTTGTGTCTTGAATACCATATCATGACTGCTCAATGCAAATGAAACTCACAATACACAGGGGGTCACCCTGTGAAGGTGATGCCTAATTGGGACTATTTATCAACATTGCTCTGGCCAGTCCTGACAAGTACATGCTTTTTTACCTGACTCTCATTAGCACTATCTGTAATGAGGGACACTCTGGAATCTGTTCATTTGCATACAGTACACCAAGCGAATAAAGAGTAGGTGCCTCTGGAGGTTTTGTGTAGCTTACATTGTACACATATCTGGAGCGAATCATTCACAATGATTTAAAGATGGGGAAAAATGCAGTGATATGGTCTTTAGACTCTCATTCAGAGTGAATATGACAGTGGACACACAAACTGCTCACTGTAGAAGAGGCTTTTAGGTGTTTTGATGTTTTGATGAAGAAAAAAAAAAAAAAAAGAAATGAAAAAAACTTAAAAGCCTACAAGTACTTTGAACATGAACTGTTTCTGAAAAGAAGACTTGGAAAAGCTATGGTGCACTTAAAGGCACCATTACTTTCAAGCGAACATGAATGCAGATCTCTAATGAAAAGCTATTGAGGCATCAAGGCCCAGAAAGCTTTTAATGTCAGTCATTCCACCTATTACCAGGCATTTAATGCAGACTGACTAGGGCTGCATGTTAGCATGACGAAGAGAGCGCAGGTTCAATAACAAGGTCAGTTTACACAGCACACTCCAGCTCTGATAATCCTGAGATATGCTGACGCTCTGTGTACGCTGTAAATTGTTTGGCCAATAAGCAGACATTTGCTCAGTGGGACTGTAAAAGAGACAAAGGACAAATCTTTGAACCATTAAGGAGAACAAATATAGTACAGCTTTAATGATTTGCATTGCTATAGTCTATTGCCTTATCATGGACAACATTTTTTTTTCCTGCAATATTCATTTGAACCCTCTGATCTGATTAAAAGGATGTATATATGAACACAAGTGAACATTCAAGTAAAGTTGTAAAGCTCTAATACAATTGCTTCCTTGAAAGCTCACCCTGAGCTGCAAGGATCTTAACCACCACTTTGCTTTCCTTAAAATCACTTTTGATAAGCAGAGAAATCTATAATGGCGGTGTATTTTATTTTATTTTTTTTACTTTATTTATTTTTTTACTCATGAGTCAATCATTAACTAATAAGATTGGTTGTTGTTGTTGTTTTCAGGGCTTTAGATTTGTATGCGTAAATAGCAGCACAGACAAAAGACCAGAAGGATTCACACATTGTTACAAAATGAAGTTAAGTATATAAAAGGAATAAAAGGAAGAAAATAACCGCATAAAATATATTTATCTTAAATAATGAACAGATTTAAAAAAAAATTCATCAAGTATAGGCTGCACTCATTTTATGACATAATGCTTTTTATTTGTTTTCTTTATGTCTTTATTTTCTCACGCGCACACACATCATATTAGTTCTAGTGCAGTCTCAAACTGCATTGGTTGAGTAAAGGGCTGTCACGTGATGAACGAACGACTCAAAAAACCTGAAGACTCAATAGATCAATTAATCAATTCTCTTCCTGGTGTTCTGTCGATTTGTCGATACCTCCCATTAAAACAGTTGGTAGTACAACTCGGCAATGAAAAATGCTACCTGTAAATTATGGTTTATCAATGTCAACACTTACCACAACCCTAAACCAGTACTGCAAATACAGTAATTATGTGTTATATTCGAGGTTGTATCTTGAAGGGAAACAGCTACTGGAAACCAACAATAAATATTTTGTTATACCTATTAGATCGTGTTTATTAAAGTCTACAGCTACCCCAACCCTAAACCTACCCTTAAAGACACATTCAATATTGTTGTTCAGCGTGAGAAAAAGGACAAATATTGGGGTATGCATCCGCAGTAAACCCTGGTAGGAAAATCTGATGGGTAGGATAAAATGTCAGGACATCATTAGCATTCCAGTATTTTAGTGGAAGCGAGCTATGCTCTGATTTTAAATCATAATTTTGTCAGCTCCTAAAATCGGTCATACCATTGATATTACAATTATAAATAATATATGAATAATCCAGTGCTAATTGACATAACATTTAATGCAGTATAGAAATATTCTGCCCTATTATGTGATTTTATAAACCATTCCTTAAACTGTCATTAGAAAAATTATATATATATATATATATATATATATATATATATATATATATATATATATATATATATATTTTTTTTTTTTTTTTTTTTTTTTTTTTTTTGCAATAAGAGTTAGATTAACTGTCAATGATATCTAAGATTTTTCTTTCTTTCTCTCTCTTTCTTTCTCTTTATGTATTTATTTATTTATTATCTTTTACCTTCCCTTACTATCAAAATTAGGAATTGACAAGAATCATAATCATAACAATTCAAACAATGTGCCATATTATTTTTTACTGGCTTTAAACCCTTTCTTTTGTCTTTTAAACCCTTGCTTACCCTTCTTTGACAACCACATAATCTTATATGTGAATGTACTTTTCAAAAGTAGTTATATAACAGTTGCTCCTGGCTACAAGCATAGGTAGTATGTTTACATAACAGTGTCAAACATGACAATTTATGGGACTAATATTAATGTTTTGCAATATCACTATAAAACACCAGTCGGGTTTGAAACAGTTAGCTTCTGTGGTTCTAAGTTGCTTCTTATCACAGTGAGACAGAAAATATTATTTATAATAAACTTTACTGTGATACAAGCCAATTAGCATTGTATTGCAATTGGGTGTTTATTGTCTTCCATGATTCATCAGTCAAAGCATCTCTATCTGCATGTGATAAGTGTGCAGTGATATCTGACATATTTGCCCATATAAGGAGTCTCACTTGTGAAACAGACATTACAGTACATAAGTGTTAGGGTTAGGGTTAACCCTGCTCCATAACTACTTTTTTACTCTTACTTGAGTCAAAGTATTTTTCAGTACTTGTACATGTACTCAAAGACGCATTAAATATTGTTGTTCAGTGTGAGAAAGTAGCAATACGTTTACTTAAGTACAATTTCTTAGTACTCTTTTGACCACTAGCTCTGAGTAACCATTAAATTTAAAGGGGTCATATGATGTGATTACATTTTTCCTTTCTCTTTGGAGTGTTACAAGCTCTTGGTGCATGAAGATGATCTGTAAAGTTGCAAAGACTAAAGTTTCAAATCCAAAGAGATGTTCTTTATAAAAGTAAAAACTCGTCCACATCCTCCTAAAACACTTCGTTTAAACACGCCCCCACATGTTTACATCACTGTGTGGGAAGATTTGTAGATTTGTGATGTATATCAACACTTTCATCGTGGATGTAGCAGAGTCCAGGCCTGGGTCATCACATGGTTGCCACAAGCCCAATGGCCGGTCCTTTGTTGAATCTTCACTCAAACCTGCCAGCCGTTTCTCACTCAAGCCTGCTGTGTGTGATGCTGTGTGTTTTGTTGTGAAAGCGAAACTACATTGTTTTGCCTTCCAAAAGAGGACACAAGTCAGTTGTATTGACAATGCACACATTAAAGAATAAAGATAATTTCCATAATAACCAATGAAATCTACTACACGCAGCACAAATTACTGCCTGCTTGAAGACATGCTTTTTGGGGGTGTTAAATAATGGTGCAAATACTAATGACGCAAACGTAAGTAAACGTTAGTAAATCATGTTTTGTGATTCATTTTAATTATCTCCTCCCATAAATTTTGCATCTGAAAAGGAAACTACCAATGCATATTTAGTAAGGTCAGATTCAAAAATAACAGTCCATCCCTTTTTACCACTAATTCGTCACCGCATGTCTTTAGTAGATCATGATTCAAACTATTAGTAAGTTTGGCCCTAAATAGGCTATCAACCTTATTTTTAACATGGAAGCAAGCCTGTGGGTGAGACTGATTTAAGTCAGTCATGTGTTGTCATCACCAATTGAGGTAAGTACTGTATGACATGGTGTGAATGCAGCTTTATCTCAATAAAGTTCAATAAAGTTCTCTTACATTAAATTTTAAGTTAAAATAACGATTTACAATAATCATTTTCAATTCCCTGTTTCCTTTTAAATGAACAGTTCAATCTTAAATTGGAAGGATATGTTTTGAAATGTCTTTATCAAATTTTTTCATTGCAATGGCACATTATAATGCCACATCTGTCAAGCTCCTAAAAAAAGCCTTCATGAAAATTACACATCATAGTCATAAAACTCATGCACTATATTTCAAGCCTTCTGAAACATATTATTTCACTGTATGATCTTAGATTCAGGGTTCACCTAAAAAGTTAGAGGCTTAAACAACATTGTGAACCTTTAAATATCCTAAGATTTCAAGAATATATTACATTTTTATTGCAAAATACTGTTTTGGTTAAGGAATTATTAAGGTTTTTGACCAAATAAAGAATATTGATCCAAAGATATGTGAAAATTCTCAAGATTACATTGTATAATTACAGTTCTCTGTACTTGTGAGACTGCTAAACACAGTTGTAAAAATAAGACTACATGAGAACCTTGCTAATAAAGACAAACAGATTGTGAAAGAAGGATTTCATTTTATTCTCAAGACTTCCCTCAAGTTGTTCTTCACCCCAAACTCATTGTAATAAAAAGCAGTTACTAATTTACACCTTTATAATAGACCAAGAGACACTGGTAAGTGTGAAGTTTCTATTAGCAGTCTAATGCCCAAGAAACTGATGTTTTTGCAGTTTAAAAACATTGTACACAATTCATTTTTCGGGCTTAATGCCAATATGTTGGCTTCCAAATCAGTGTTTGTATTTATCTGGTACTTTAGGTCATTAATTTCACAGGATAATGAATGATGAGCTATTTGTCAACTAAATGAATTTATTGTTATTTGACGTATCATTCAAAGAAATACACACATACACTACAATGACTTTTTTATTATTGTTGTTGTTATTATTATTATCATTTATTACCTATGTCAACCCATCTTTTAAAGGCTTATGGAACTATAAAATACAGTTTGTTAAAGGTCAGTTTCACACATTTTACATTTTGGAAAGCAATAATATTAGACGTTATTGTAAACATTGCCTATAGGTGCCTATACCATGTGATGTTTATGATTATCATATCTATCTTGCTTATCCTCAGATGATGTTGCAATTCTTAGTCTTCATGAAAAGTTTATTCTTTGTATGATTTTTTTATTTTTTTTAAAGCCCTGTCAGTTTAAACTTCTGATATACAGTTTTCCAAGTACATTGAGACAAAGCACATGCACAGAAAGCCAACTCTTTCACGTCAACTGTCAAACACGAATAAGGTTATGTCAAAACCCCACAGAGTTCAAATAAACACGGTCGGTTGTGTCTGCGAAAAGGAGCTGCATGTGTGTCAGTATAGTAGATCTGTAAAACAGCATCGGTCACGCTTTATTTTAAGGTATAATTCTCACTATTAACAAACCATTAACTGTGACTTTTGCTTCAGTACAACTCTTAATTTGGTGCTTATTAATAATTAATACTTGTTAAGTTTAGGTTTTGGGTACGTTTAGGGATGTAGAATATGGTCATGCAGAATATGTGCTTTATAAGTACTAATAAACATCCATTAACGTATTAATAGGCATGCAATAAACAACTAGTTAATAGAGAGAATTGGTCCCTATACTAAAGTGTTACCACAGCATCTTAGACAAGACAACAACACATTAATGCTACTCAACAAGGCCTCATTTCCTCTATTTTTTGTTTTATTATTATTATTATTTTATTTCATTTTTTATGGGGGGGGGGTAATTATTTAAATGTTGGCACATTTCTTATTATAACCCTGTCTCTATTTAAATTTCCACAGTGAGAATCACAGTCAATAAAGGGCCAGTCCTCCAATGTATTCAGCACTGTTTTTTGAATCAATGATCAGCATTATCTGAGCTAATTACAGTTGCCGAGAGCTTGTCGCTTTGAGACCTTGGAATAGAATTACCTTGAGAAGTTATTTGTCCTGCAGCATTGGTATGCTGGTCGGAGTCATGTGGCTTCACTGAGTCTGACAAGCTCTTATCTCTCCCTCTTGTCCACAGGTGCTCCCTGTCACCACAGTGTGATCAAAATGCGGCGCAGAACCTGCAAACACCAAGCTCTGTTTACTCAGATAAATTACAGAGACGTGCAGGTTGCTCAAAGTAAAGTGCAACTTGTAACTTGCACTCACTTTTTTAAGCGTATGGACAGTGATGGTTGTTGGTGCTTGTGAAGCATGTGCATGGAGGCTTCAATGCAAAGGAGCAGAACTGAGATGAGAACGTAACTTCCTTTCAAGTTATACCTCCTGGAAAACATAACCACAGGCATCTCAGTGCATCAAGTTTTGGATCTCATCATTAACACCAGTTAATCAACTCATTAGTAGCTGTATGACGTGAAAAATGAGTTTGAGGGCCTCGAGGAACAGCACTGAGAGACACTGCTTTGAAGGATAAAAAAAAATAAAAAATAAATAAAATAAAATTCCCCACAGACCACAACAAAATCTTCTTGTGGGTGACTTCAGACTTCCTCAATCTTCCTAAAATTTTGTGTACAATCATTGTACGATCACTACAAACTCCAATTCATCTTAAATTAATTAGTGGAAGGACATGAGTGAAGGGTAATTGTAGGAAGATGTTCACCCCAAAAACTGTTTTGCAATGTGTGGGATGATACAGCATCCAAAATATTATAAGGAGATAAAAGTCAAATTTGGTCATTCATTTGGCTATAGCACAAAGTTTACATTCATTTAAAGTGGCAGTATTTCCACTACTAAGGCAGGATGAACCAGATTTTTGAAAATGTTAAACACTTATTACTACTTTCTATGTAATTGTGAAGTTATGCCTCCTTGAGAAAAATAAAAATAAAATAATAGTGAATACTGAATATATAAGCTGAAGCATAGGTATGAAGTATTTGAAGTAAGTATTTTCATAATATTAGTAATAAAAAAACGACTCTACTCTGCTTTTGCCGATTTGTTATAGCAAATTTGGACAGTCAGATTTAACAGATATCAAAGAAATGTGTTGCATGATGGACAAATATTAAAATTAGTAGCTTCATGCTTTGATTATTGAGGACATCACACATATATTTTAGAAGACATCATTTTCATTGTTGTGTGATCCTCAGTCGTTTAGTGTAAGATTCCCAGTTTTTCTTTGGAACCATTTTACAAATTCAGCAAGATGAGGACTAGTGTTTTGAAACAAATTCAGATTTGTAAAAAATGTGCAGTTCCAGTCTTAAATTGAAGAGGTCAGCAGCAAAAGCCTAAATGCCTTTATTAGAAAATAACCTATTCATTAGTGAAATTACTGAAGCTACTGTACCTGATAAAATGCATCTGAACTCTTCAATTATACTATTTAATTACATGAATTACCTACTGTATGCATATCTTTATTTTTAATTGAATAGATGTCAAAACAGCAAAAGATTATGAATTCAGATTGAATAATTCCAAAGTCTGTTTTCAAGGAAAGCATTGACTGATTAACTGATTAATTGTTTCTTCTATTGTTTTAGCAGCTGCAGTGATCCATTGATTTTACCAACTGGCAAAAAGTTATTTAAAGCGGTACTTGTTCTGCCATACTACATGTATCACTTTCTCCCTTTTATAGTAATGTGAGTGAACCATTTTGGTATTTTGATAATATTCAGTTTGAAATATGAATCATTATTAAAACTAACTTTAAGAATTACAATTCTTGGTAATTCTTGTTAAAAAAGCTAACACTAGATTTAGATTAAGGAACACATATTCACTACTAACAAGTTTTATCTCAATAATCTCCTAATTTGCTACTTTAGGTATTGTGTAGGGTCAAGAGACCTGAATATGGTCATGCAGAATAAGGCATTAAGAGGTGCTTTATAAGTACCAATAAACAGCCAGTATGCTAGTTAAATGCATTCTAATTATAAGCAACTAGTTAATAATGAATAGTGTTCCCTAATCTTTAGTACTTTAAGGTACTTTAGGTTTAAGTAATTAAGTTTTGTTTTATTACCCAGACCACATCACTATCTACCTATGTTAATGAGCTAAAGGCCTGGCTAAATTCTAATTTTCTCAGTTTGAATTTGAAGAAAACAGAAATTTTAATAACTGGCACCCCTTCGCTGACAAAACATATACTAAATGCTCCCAATTTCACCCTTGATGTCACAACAATTTTTCCATCTGCTACTGTCAGAAATGTAGGCAGTACTCTTGATCCTTCACTGACTCTGGATGTTTACATTAGGAAACTGTCCAAAGCTGGATTTTTCTAGCTTCGCCGTTTAGCCCAACGTTGATCTTATGCTTCCCAGAAAGATGCTGAATCATTAGGGCATGCTTTCATAACATCACGCCTTGACTACTCTTATGCTCTTTCTGCCAGATTACCAATTAACTATATATATATATATATACAATATACAATATATTCAAAATTCTGCTGCAAGAATATTAACCCATATTAAACTATCTGCTCATGTTACCCCTATCTTATTTAAACTCCATTGGTTCACTGTACCATCACGCATTACTTACAAAATGCTTCTGCTTATTTTTTAATCACTCAGTTGCCTTGCTCCTCCTTTTCCCTCTGATCTTCTGTCTCCTTGCATTCCACCTTGATCACTTCGATCTGCAGTATGTGAACTTCTTACTGTACCTAGATTTTGTCTATCTTCAATGGGTGGCAGGTCATTTTCTGTAATAAAAAAGGACAATAACCTCACTATCTGTATTTAAATCACAACTCAAACCCTACTGGTTTACCCAATACTATTAGTTATAACATGTTGTTTAGACACTCTCCTCATCCTACACTACCATCTGTATAATTGTCTCTGGTTATTTCTGTTCTGTGTATTTTTGTTGCTTTTATTAATTTATCAATACTATCCTTTGACCGTTGTTACTATGTTGTGTATCTCTGTTTCCAGTAAAAAATTATACCATGATATGCAACTGCAACCATGTCTATCCCTGGACTTGGCAAATGTCTACTGTCCACTTATTTTGATTGATTGATTGATTGTGAAATTACTGTTTATTATTATGTGAATTGACTGTCTATTGTGTTACTGTTTTTGTACAGTGTCCTTGAGCTATGGAAAGAGCTATATAAATTAAACATTATTATTATTATTATTATTATTATTAATCTAGTGTTACCAATTGAAATAATAAAAACATCTGCAGCAACATGTCTTTGGGCATGTCTTCCGCCCCATTTCAGATCTTATGCTTAAACTTTATACTTAAAACAATATTTTGTTACCATACAAATCCAAAAGAAATACTATCTTCCACATATTGACAAATATACATTTAAAAAGCTACTCCAGCTTACCCCATTAGAAGTAAGCTATTTAAGTGTTATGACTGTATGATCACATCATTATTTTGGGATGTGTGTATCTACCACGGTTCAGCCTATTTAGGTTTCATATAGAAATGTCCATAGCAATGTTCAAGGCATATGGATACTGTGAGCAGTTTTTAACTGAGGCCACAGGCCTTGCTGAAAAGGAATGGTGCCTCTGAATATATATATATATATATATATATATATATATATATATATATATATATATATATATTGATGAAAGATGATCTATAGGGCAGTGTCTAATTATTCCCAGTCATTTCTTCTAGGCATTTCCACCAAGGCTGTGTCTTACTGTGAAGCATTTCCTTTATTGTTTATGAGATTAATGAGACATTAATGAAGAAATATTTTGCATATGGCACACTGAGGCCCTGTGAGTATTTAAGTTGCTGAATTGGTTTGATGTTAATAGTTTCCTCTAGCTTAGGGATGACACCTTGCCTTTCTGGGACCACAAACTACGTATGATTGAGGTATTTTTCTAACTCTGCAATTCTCTCAAGATCTCCTTGATTTATATCATGCGAGTGGCTGATGACTCCTTTGGGGCCACAAGCTGTATTATTCCTGATGCTATAATCTTCAAGAACTAACAGTTGTGTGGCTCAATCATGCTAATTTATGGAAATGATCCTGAAAGGTTTGTGTTTACAAAGGTGTTGCACTGTTTAGTAATAAAATACTTTTGGGCCATAAGGTAATTTTCAAAGGATTTGTAAACAGCCTTGGTACAATGACACACTATTAGAAGTGTTTTTGTATTACTTTCATAGAAGCTCAAACCTGCTGATTACATTATTATAAAATCAATATCAGCTGCCACATGAGATCCTCGGGGCAGTATTTATTCAGTTTAAAACAATTTTTACCAATTTTCCTCACTCTCAGAACATTTGTTATCAGGAAGCACCAGAGAAGAACTTCATTCACTTCTGAAGAAATGAACATTTGAGTTTTCTTGTTAAGTCATTTGATGACATATCCAGCTAGGTGTTATCTGCCTTGTGTAGTTTAAATGATGAAAACAATTTAGTTTAGAACAATGTGTTCTGACGACAGTGAGATATTCTTCAGAATATTTTGCTATTTCTCAGTAAGGCAATAATTGATGCTTCAGCTTTTATGTGCCAAATTGGTTCATTTACTGAAGAAAAATGACTTGTGAGAAAGAGTGTTTCGGTGCATATTAGAGTGGTCTAGGTTGTCGCTGAAGGGGACATTTAAGAGCACTGTGACATTTTAGCTGTGTAACCTGAACGTGAAAGGTAAACAGAGCGGAGTAAACAAGGTTTGAGGAAGGGTATAAATATCGCTCACACTTCAATGATCGCAAGCTCTATTCTAAGCAAACCTGAACTCTCTTCAGTCTGAAATTGTAATTCCAGAAATCTGCTAGACTGAAACACACCAATAATTTCACAATATAAAACCAGTCTTTATTTATACCTAATTTCATACATAACACTAGAAGACTGATTCAGCATTTACATATGATTTGAGAACAACACTCATTTTACGTCAAAGAATATTATTTTCACAGCTGAAAAAACTCAATTTGTTGTTATAAATCTACATTTTTATTTGTTTCAGTACTTTGACAGTAACAAGTGATAACATGCATTTCATAGGTGGCCCAAGGTGACACATTCAAACACTTTCAGTTGCTCCTCTTTATTGTAGCCAGTATCACTGCAGAGCGATTCTAAGTCTGCAGAGATAGACAGTCTGTATGTGAAATGGCTGAAATAGAGGTGTGAGTTCAAAACCATATGTGGTTGTGTGTTATATAGACGTGTGTATCTTCACATTTGTGTGATTGTTCCTGTAAAAGTATTGGTACATGTGAAGGTCAACAGCTGAGGGAGCTTTCTGAGTCACACAGATATGAACAATAGACATGATTTAGTGTGTCTCTAAAACAGACACACACCAGTGCGCATCATTAATTACTTTGCTCACTCGAATATTTCTCATAACGGGATCTGTTGTTTAGTTAAAAAGATTAATTATTGTGCACCAATAGCACTCCTCACTGTCATTAAAACATAGCATACCACGCCAAAATTATGTACTGTTAATAAAATTATGTAATTATGTTGTTTGTAAATGATGTAATTTCAGTGTTTATCACCTTTAATGAGTGTGGAGTATTTAATGTAAATGTATATATCAACATGAAAACTTTACTTTTCTCACTCCAGGTAAAAGAGTTTGTATGCATGGTCTGGAATGTATGTACGGTGCATACATAATTAAGCCTAGTTTATTTTTTTATTAATCACAACAAATGTGTGGAAAATTGCATATGCAACATTTATAAAAGACCCCTGGCCATTTTTATGCTTTATTATACAGTGTAAGCTGTGTTTGCCAAGGAAGACCAAACTAGCAGCTTATAAAATCAACCATCCGCAAGCATGTAAAGGTAAGCTTAACACTTGGATAATTGCATTGTTGGTTAAAATTAAGCTTTAATAGTTTAGTAAAAGGTTGTACAGAAATTTGCCTAAAAGATAGTGGTGCAGGTTGTGTGATATATATCATATAATATCGTAACTGTTATTTTAACAATGTGCGATTTGACATTATTCAGATTAGAATAGTGTCCACACACATTTAAAAGGTGTTCTTTCACTGCGTGATTCAGACTTTTAAAATGCATTTAGAATGAAAAAAAAAAAAAAAAAGATATAGGGGCAAAAAAATAATTTTGTATACTAAATAAATATCATATTGTATACCATATATATCATATCAAATGAGTGCCATTTTTTTTCCTCCAAAGATTATTACATATAGATTTTTTACAACAGTTCAACAAACAAGAAGTTAATTAAGAGTCTTGTGTTTTAGACACCATATTGCCTGTTTTTGCTGTATTTCATCAACAAAAATTATTCCAAACACAACCACCAAAGCACAGTTTTGCACACAGTTTTGTGTTTTATTTCTGATGATTTGGTTCAATCGCAACAACTCACTTATTAATAGTGACTTGCTGCGACCTGTAACTTAAATTCACTTTTGATTATATAACCAAAAGATTAAAGGGAAAAAATCTGTATTTTCTGCAAGCTGTTTTCAAGATAAATTTTGATGCCTTTTTAAAAAAGGACACTTACGAACTCCAAAAGGACACCAAAAATCTGAAATGTATAGTATGTGTGTACTTTTAATTGTGTTGATTGTTAGACTGGTACTTTTACTTGTACTTAAGTAAAATTAAATTAATGTAATGGTACTTGAGTAGAATATTTTTGTACTCTTTCCACCTCTGGCCATCTCATCGCTGAAGAGAGACAGAGATTTGCAGGCCCTGTCAGTGGCCCCCTCCTTCCTAGTCTTTGAACCTGGTTTAGACAAAGCTTTTCTTTACCCCAGATAAACATCCCTAAAGTGCCCTCCTCTTGGCTATGGCCCGTTGTATTGTACGCCTTCTGTCTTTCTCCCTTCCCGGGATCCAGACCAGCAGAAATTTAACTGTATGTGTCCAGTACAAGCAGAGAAAACCCCTTGGTCAGCCACCACTGTAGGGGTCTCATGTACAGCAGGCTTAAAGGTATCACATTGGATGCAGCTGCAAACATTCCCAACAGTTTCTGAAACTGCTTGACAGTGAGTGACCGGCCTTCTCTGACTCTCATGACTGCAGTGAAGATTGACTTGATCCGAGCAATGACAGCTGTGCCTGCATCATGGACGAATCCCACACCATGGCCAGATAATTGGTCCTCTTTAATAGAGAAAGCACACTTTTTTTGGAGTCCAGCCTCAACCCCAGCTTCTTCACGTGGACGAGAATGACATCTCGACTCAAACCACCGTCTGCTCCAATTGAGCTAAAAATCAACCAATCGTCAATAAAACTGAGTATGCTGAAGCCTTGGAATTGCATTGGTAGGCTTCGCCCCCAAAAGCAAACCTCATGAACTTCCTGTGTTGGGGAAGGAGGGAGACATAGAAGTATGCATCTTTCAGATTGTTTATGACAAACCAGTCCTCCCCTTGTTTGAGTAAGCATCCTGAAGATGGAGCTGCCCTCCATCCTTCTTTGGACCTAAAGTGCCTGCTGTAGAACCCGGACTCTGTGGAGGAGGGACCACCTCATTTGCCTCCTTCCTCAACAGAGTGTTTACTTCTTGTTATAATACTGGAGCCAGCTCGGGACACACCAGGGTGGGAACGATCCAGTTGAAAAAAGGCTGGACAAAAAAAGGACAACCGAACTGAATTCTGCAACCTCTTTCTACAGTCTGCACAACCCAGTGTGATATATTTGACTGAAATTTCCATACTGCCAGAAAATCTATTATGGAAGTCTCTCAAGATTGACCTTTGGTGAAATAGGAGTGGCCCATTCAGTGCCCTGAAATGGAGGACAGGCAGGAGATGACCTAACTAGCCACTCTGGAGTCCTCCTAAGAGGCAGCGAGCCCCCCAGAGACACTATATTTCCGGGCGGACACTGAGATGTGTGCTCTTAGGGTTAACATCACGGCCTCCTGGGAGGAGTGACTGGCACCTTATTTAGAGGTGTACACCACTTTGCCCCAGCTGAGGCTGCCCTGGAGCATGACCATCAGGGCTTCTTGGCCGAAGAATTCTTAGCCAGAAGAACGGTCCTCTAGAGATCTGTGAGGGAGGAACTGCTGAAATGCTGCTGCTTGTTTACGGGCCTCCTGAAACATGTCGACGATGGAATAGATGGCGTCACCGAACAGACAAGAAGACGCAAGCAGGGCGTTTTAGGAGGAAAACCCTGTCTTTCTCATCAATCTAAGACAGGGTCAACCAAAGCTTTTTAATATCATTGGCTTTCACTTCCCTTTTCAGCAGGTCTTGGTAGGCCTAGTACTGCTATACTGTGATGTACCCTTTGTACCCTTTGTTCACCAGTGCCACTTTTGAACAAAGCGGTTTTGTGGGCAGTGCCAGGGCTTTAAAGGATGATTCTGATTCCTGGGAGGGGGCACTGGATCTGGAGGTTAAGAAAGAAGAAAGGGACTCGCCTGTCTCCAGATCCATTCGTGATCTCCACGACGGCCACAGCCATTTTGCCTTGGCAGAAGCAGGGCCTGAGCCACAAGGAACGCTAGCGAGGACTCCCTCCTCGAAGAGAGCCCTCTGAGAGTGAAGCGTTCACAGCAAGAAGCATTCACAGTGCGGAAAGTCTGCCCCCCTTGAAAGTTGACTCACATGCTTTATTCCCAACCAAACAACACAAAGGCTGTGTGTATCCCCACCTGTGACTTAATGAGGGCAGGGAGGAACACACAGCCTAGACTGAAGTTAGCTTTTTTTCATCACCCTTATTCTTAGTCTTATCTTTTGATTTTGGCATGTTTAGGCCAAAGGAGATCATGACAGACAATGGTAAATAAGACATACATGTACACACACAGAGTGTTTAATTGAATGACAAAAGCTGCTGTTGTTTCCACCGCACATGCATTTATAGCTTCCTGGTCGCTACATCACACCTTCTGTGATGTATTGCCCATTCACTGGACTGTTTACACAAGTGATTCAGAGCGTGGTTACACTGGATTCATTCCTAAAGCATTTTTACACAGCTCAAGTTCCTGAAGGGGAACTAACAACAGTGATTTTTTTTTTCTTTTTTTTTTTTTTTTTATCTTCAAGGAGGTCAGGGACTGCAGATCCTTTGATAGCTTCTACTGGTCAAAAGGTTCTAATGGTCAGCAGCTTAAACCTGGCTTAGATCGTCTCAGTCCACAGGCAGTGCTTTTCTCATTAATGACTTTTGACAGTTTACAGTAGGATAAAGCTTTGTTTAAAACTGACAAGAGTGATGCTTGATTTTTATGCTTAAAAGCTCATGTCACTACTCATTGTGATTGCACCAAACAAACGAAAATATAAAAATGTCTAAAAAAGCAAAACTAAATAAATAAATAAATAAATAAAAAACATTTAAAATGACATGTGGGTAAATAAATAATAGAACTTTGAGCAGTGTACTTCTTGTATCAAATGTAAAGGTTATGAATTATTTTAAGCTTGTACTCAAAGAAAACGCCAGATATATATATATATATATATATATATATATATATATATATATATATATATATATATATATATATATATATATATATATATTCTGAATGAACTGCTGGACCATAGAAGATGGGAAAGGTGTTTTACATCCACCAATGAAAGTTTACACTGAAGATATAATGAGATTCGGTTACTGTGACAACCTTGGCCAAGATGTGCACAAAGCGTTCTTGGCGTTTCAAGCCTTGAGTGTCCAGATTCACTATCAAAGTGTAGGTCCAAAGTCCCTGAAGTCATTAGCAGCCTGCCAGCACTCTGTGTGTATACACACTCTCCTCTAACACCAAGCTGGGAGTGGCAGTATGTCCATACAAGCAGTAACAACTGGAGAGAGTCCTCCACTTCTGATTTTAAAAGACGGATAGGTTGTGGCCTGGAGGGCAAACTAAGTGATCATTATTTGAATGACTGAGTGTTCGATGTTAGTTGTTCTTTCGGGTTTTACTGTTAAATCTATCTGTTTGGGGCTGAAAATTGCTTCAAATATACTTCAATTCCCACACAGCTATGTCCACACAAGTATGTTCTTTCCTGAAGACATACGCAGTACCACCAAGTGGACTATTCTGTCTCTCAACATTTACTTTCACATAGGTGAGTGGACGAAAAAAAAATAAAAAAAATTGACTGCACATGGATCCTTTACGTCAAAATTATAACACATGACTAGTTGTGGAACACAGATGGCGGAAGTGTTCATGTAGCAACTCCAAGGTTATGTGTTTGATTTCAAAGCTGTGCATAAAGTGATTAAATGGGTAACTCTAGATGGTGAGTAGAGTTTAAAATAGAATGTTCTACATATTTAAGCATGATGTTTATGATAAGGGTTGTTATTCTCAGTACGGATGGAAACGGAGCAGTAGTTTGATGCTAGGGAGAAAATAAATGGTTATTTAAAGCTAACATTGGAGGGTGGTTGAGGTTAAGATGGGATAGCTGTAGGTAAGCGGAAAGTAAAAGGAGTTGAGGCTACGATTTAAAAGATTTAGAATGAACTTGAAAGGGAGTGTGAGAATGTTTCCTCCTAAATCCTCTGACACTGTTAGTGTCTTGAAATACACAAAGGTTCATCCAAGGGAAAATGTCAAAATGCAGATTTATGTTTGCTTGCTGTTTAGGAACTGAAAACTGACAAATGTGCATAAGTAGTATTCTAGGTAATTTTGGGTGCTATTGTTAAAGATTTGACGCATGCATATTGTTGAAGGTTGAATGCCTTTGTTTGTCAGGTAAAATAGGCTGCCACATAGAGATGACAACATGTGATGTGAATTTCGCTGGAAACTATTTGCTGTCTTCTGTATGCCATCATGCACAGTCTCTCACACACTAACAAGTTTATAACCAGAACAATAACAAAGCCATGGAAATATTCTTAACAAAACACACAATTTCCATAAATAGCTCAAAAAATACCCTACATCTGCAGAGGAAACCCAGCATATACAATCTGTCTTAGTTTTCACCATTGTTTAGCTTAAGCTGTTTTCAAAAGTGTCACATTCGAAAAGAAAGGCAAAAACACATTACAGTGTCCATGTGACATGCATTAGAGATTGCTTTTACTGCAATAACCAATCAAGTAATTCCAAGTTCTTTTACAATAATCACTTTTAAAATATATGTTGTTCATACTCATTACTTAGTCATGTAATTAAACTTTAGCACAACCACTGCAATACAAAGCGTGGCCTACTAATCTATTAACCACTTCTTACCCACATCTTATCTAAAGGTTGCTTCCTCATCTTCACCCTCCCGTCTCTATCAGCTCCTGCCTATTTTTCAAGATCTCAAATCAGTGCATTAGGATCCGGAGGGAATCATCTGCATAGATTTCTCTCTCTGCTCCGGCTCCCTGTGGAGAGTTGTGCCACAGGCAGCCCTCTTCTTCTGTAGTCGACAAATCATCAAAAATATGCAGCATTGCTCTGTCTCACCATCCTTCAAACACTCTCAACATCCTGTGATTCTGTTAGTGTGCTGGTTTATGTTGTATTGCATTTAATATTTTATTTTATTTATTTATTTTACTTTATTTTTCATGCAGGAACTGTACATTTGACAAGTCCCATTTTCAGCATGATACCATGCACACTTTGAGGTATGGTTTACACAAAAATGACAACTCTGCCATTATTTACTCAACCTAATGTTCCATATGCTGTTCCAACCCTGACTTTCAGTGTGCATTTACTACTAAATAGTAAGATTGTTGTATATATACAGTACAGACCAAAGTTTGGACACACCTTCTCATTCAAAGAGTTTTCTTAATTACCATGACTATTAAAATTGTAGATTCACACTGAAGGCATCAAAAATATGAATTAATACATGTGGAATTATATATGGAATTATGTACATAACAAAAAAGTGTGAAACAACTGAAAATATGTCATATTGTAGGTTCTTCAAAGCAGCCACCTTTTGCTTTGATTACTGCTTTGCACACTCTTAGTATTCTCTTGATGAGCTTCAAGAGGTAGTCACCTGAAATGGTCTTCCAACAGTCTTGAAGGAGTTCCCCGAGAGACGCTTAGCACTTGTTGGCCCTTTTGCCTTCTGTCTGCGGTCCAGCTCACCCCTAAACCATCTCGATTGGGTTCAGGTCCGGTGACTGGAGGCCAGGTCATCTGGCGCAGCTCCCCATCACTCTCCTTCTTGGTCAAATAGCCCTTGATGCCTTCAGTTTGACTCGACACTTTTTATAGTCATGAAAATAAAGAAAACTCATTGAATGAGAAGGTGTGTCCAAACCTTTGGTCTGTACTGTATATATATATATATATATAGACAAACATGGGTATTACAAGGAGAGGGTGACTTATGAGGACATAACAATGTCCCCATTTTTCAAAAGGCTTATAAATCATACAGAATTAGTTCTATTTGTTTTTTTTTGTTTTTTTTTTGAGAAAGTAAAAATGCACAAAGTTTCCTGTGAGGGTTAGGGTTAGGTCTAGGGTTGGTGTAGGGCCATAGAATATACAGTTTGTAAAGTATAAAAACCATTACTCCTATGGGATGAACAAACGTGTGTGTGTGTGTGTGTGTGTGTGTGTGTGTGTGTGTGTGTGTGTGTGTGTGTGTGTGTGTGTGTGTGTGTGTGTGAGAGAGAGAGAGAGAGAGAGAGTGTGTATAGAATGTGTAACATGTAAAATAAAAAATAATTTTAAAATTAATTTATTTTCTTCTTTAATTTATTTCTGCAAAAAACAAAATCAAATATGACTTTTATCAATGAAAACAGTATTCTTTCGTTCAAAGGGAAAAGTCTTCAGAGGGCATCTTATCCCTCATTCCTCAAAATTTCTTCTTTTGTTCCACAGAAAATAGAAAGTCATGCAGGTTTGGAAAAACATACTGGTGACTGAATGACTGGATTTTCATTTTTACATGGTATTTACTTACATTCAAATATGCATTTTATGAGTTCACATTTTCTGGAACTTTTATCTAAAGCAACTTAGATTGCATTCAAAATGCACACACTACTATTTAAAAGGGATAGTTTACCCCAAAAATGAAAATTCTGTCATAAATTACTCACCTTCATGTCGTTGCAAACCTGTAAAACCTTCGTTCATCTTCAGAACACAAAGATCATTTTGATTAAATCTGAGAGCTTTCTTACTCTGCATAGACAGAGATATATTGATATTTGTGTTTTCTTTGCACACAAAAAGTATATTCATAGCTTCATAAAACTACGGTTTAACCACTGATGTCACATGGACTATTTTAACTATGTCCCTTATTATCCTTCTGGGCCTTGAACATGGTAGTTTGATTCCTGTCAGTGCAAAAATATGAAAAATATTTAAGTTTGTGTTCTGAAGATTAATGAAGGTCTTTTAAACAACACGAGGGTGAGTAATTCTGGGGTGAACTATCACTTAAATCTACAGGACTGCTAAAGTACTAGAGTTGGGGTACTCGAACTTGGACTCGGACTCGAGTCCGGACTCGAGTCCAATTTTGAATGAACTCGGACTTGTCACGCACTCGGGTGAATTTGTACTCGGACTTGACACGGACTTGAACATTTTGGACTCGGAAAATATTCCGAGTACAGTCGAGTCCACGTCATGTGTAACAATAAAACCAGCATAAAATTGAAATGATAAATTAATGAATGTCTCCCCTTCTGTCATTTTACTGCACCACACCGGCAGGCAGAAGTCTCATGCTTGCAGACGAACCACACGCACCACTCACTGGATATCAATGTGGATTAGTGATGGGAAGCTCGATTCTTTTCCGCGAACCGGTTCTTTCGGACGGTTTGATTCAATAAACCGGTTGAAAAAAAAACAGTTCACCGGATACATAATCCATTGCGATGTATTTGTTATTAAATGAACTTACGTTTCGTCAGATTGCCCTTCATTCAAGCCCTCGGTTTACCCGCACTCATTACATTAGCACAAAATCAGTTCAGAATCAATCACCAAAAGAATCAGTTCGGTTCAGACGCGCTGTGAGTCATTCTTCATGCTGAATCACGCATGCGCAGTATCATCAGCTCCTCGGTCCTCGAATCGGACGCGTCCGAAAGAAACGGTTTTAGGTTCAGTTTACTGATGATCTGAAAACTGATACAACCGGTTCTTGACTCGAGAACGAGAATCGCTCAAACCCGGGTAGGAAAATCTGACAGGGTATAATAAAATGTCAGGACACCGGCACATGCTGCAGTTCAGTATCATCAGCTGCTCTACTCGTGTTCATGTTCTGTTTACTACAAACTCAGTTTGTGAATCTGTCATCATTAACTATAAATACAGTACAGATATTTCATAAATCATCCCTTATTCATATTAAACATGCAGTCTTTAGAGTCTTAATTATTGTCCAACTTCTCTGAAAACCCCTTTGGCCCATACATAATCTACAATATACAGATTAGAAACATGTAGCCCCTATCTTAAAAAAAAACGTATATATATATATATATATATATATATATATATATATATATATTTTTTTTTTTTTTTATATATATATATATATAGTTTTATCACACTTTCCGATGTTTAACAAAATACTTGAAAAATTACACGCATGCGCAGTATCATCAGTTCATCGGTTCTCAAATCGGACTCCTCCAAAAGAAACGGTTTTCGGTTCAGTGTACTGGTGATCCGAAAACCGATGCAACCCACTACTAAAGACAGCAGCAGCAACCAACAGATGCTGCACAGCTCAGCATTGCAGGATTTGCAAGACCAGAATTGACCAAACAAGCAGTGCTACTTTATGATGCAAGTTCTCCCAAGACAACAAGAAATTCATAATGTCATCATTAAGGATCTCCTCATTGGCTGCACTTTACCTCTGTCAAATGTGGGTGAGAGGCAGTGAATAATTGAAATGTCAGCTTTAACTGGAGGACAATATAGTGTGATACAATAATAAAATAGGTTCATTTGTACTTTCATGCACTTGTAATACAATAAAACCTTTGAAAACTTTTTTGATAGGAAACTAGTTCTGTTGACATAAAATAAAAATGTTCAATGGCAATGACTAGATGTAACAGTGGTATTTTTTTTATTACATTTTTATATTGCCATTGGTTTAATGGGTTGAAAGGTTAAAATATTAATAGAATGTAAAAATGTACAATACCAATTTATAATCTTTTTTAATTTAATTACTTTCTGGACTCGGGCGGACTCGACTCGGACTCGGCCTTTAAGAACTCGGACTTGAGTCCAACTCGGCCCCTTTTGGACTCGGACTCGAACTTGGACTCGATGTTTGTGGACTTGGTCTTGACTCGTACTCGACAAAGGTGGACTCGGACCCAACTCTATAAAGTACCAAAAGAAAAGGTATGTGTTCTAGATTAACTACTACTTCTTTAAAGATGATAAACGGTAATGAACATTCATAAAGGAAAGATTTACTAACTTGTTCATACAAATATTTACATTTATCACATTTAGTGTAGTTGCTAAAAAAAAAAAAAAACTGCCTTTCCATACACAAGAAACTGTTTAATCAACGAAACATACCAACACACACACAGCTATCTCAACACAAACATGCAGCCATCTAATAATTGTATTGGATGTGCTGCAGTTGGTCAAAAGTGTGTAAAAGTAGAAACTAGAGGAATTCACCATGTTTTCAGCATGTTCTCCCTTCCAAAATCTCAAAACAAAACCAACCAACCAAAAGGCAAACAAGGACTTTCCATGACACATTAACTATTCATACCCATTTGCATGGCAGTGCTGTCCATGGATGCCAGGATGCAGTCTCTGTTCAATGCTAATGAATGCCTGCAACATGGGGATAAGAGAACAGGGTGTTGTTCTCTTTGAGAAAGGGCCAACACTAATATGGATGACTCATTTGTAATGTAGAACAAGATCAATTAGAAATCTGGCATGGGAAAGTCTGCATATAAAACCTGTGCAATGTAAACCCAGGCCCCCCTCTAAAGAATCATAGAAAAGCAAGTCCTCATTTATGAGAATAGGAGTGTTTTGTCAGTAATGGGATTACAGGAGGCTGATATAATGTATGTTGGCAGCTGGTTTCAGCACTCCGCGTTCATTCTTGCCAGCACCAGCTTATTTTGTATGGTTTTAAAACAATAAATTTCAAAATTGTTTATGTTTTCATGCAGCTATCTTATGGAGGCAAGCTGTTAGTTGGCAATTCGTGCTGAGAATATGCAGCTACGTCAGATCTAGCCCCATCATACTACAAGGCTACAGACACGGCGGTTGGTTGATAATGTATTTTTGTGAAATGCCTAACCTAGTTTTTCACAGAATGTTTGTATACATTTGCAGAGATGCCATGAAATAAAAATAAGTGCTGTGAAGGGTCTTATTGTCAAATGTAATGAGCGCTGCTTATGGGAAAAGATGAGTTGTACTCTGCGGTAAGATCTAGCTTCACACAACCCTTTTTTCCCTTTGTAAGCAATAATCCCAGGCTGTCGCACTTTGTTTGCAGGTCTACTTCAGCACTAACTCTGTTTACTTTTGAGGTTCTGTGAGTGTTTTTGCCAGCATCATCTGTGACTGGTGCGAAATTGAACTTGTGTCAGACAGCAACAATGACAGCTGTAAGCTTCATTCCTGCTTGCCTGCTCACTGTGGCAGAGCTGCAGAATCGGCACTTGTGTTATACAGTATTTACAGCCCGCTCTAAGCCTGGGCTTTATTCTGAACGCCAATATGATAAATAAGCTGACTGCACTAGGTTTCTTACTGGTGCTCGCTGAAATCACCTTGTGCCGACTAAAACTGACCTTTAGTATGACTAATTCTATCTCATTTTAGTATCTAAGATTTACTTAAAAATGATCTTTATTTCTTAAACACACACTGAAAAGCCAAAGCATTATGACCACCTGCTAATATGACTGTTGGTCCTCTGTGTGCTGCCAAAAGGGGACACCTACATTGAACTGGAAGTGTACTTTAGCACTGGTGATTAAATGGGCAGGGTCTATTTTTAATAGCATTGAAATAAAAAATAAAAATGAATTTACATTGAAAACTTATTTTCTGATTAGTTTATTAATTTGGGACTTTAGAGGGTTTTGAAATGACAGCATTTCAATTCACAAAAAAAAAAAAAAAAATGTAAATAACTACTCATACTCATCCCGTTCCCAGGCCGTAGGACCTTTGTTCATCTTCAGAACACACATCAAGATATTTTTGATGAAATTCGAGAGCTTTCTGACCCTGCATGTTCAAGGGCAAGAAAAGGTAGTAAGGACACAAATAACTCTTTGAGTGATACGGTCCCACATATGGGATTTTTATCTCTGTCCCCCTGGCAGTATGGTCCCACATATAGGATTTAGAACGTTCAGTGACGTCACATAACTGCCAAATTCAAAGCTTTAGAGGGCGCTGAGCCAGAGAGAGACATGCACTACTCTTATCATATAATCACAACTATGTAATGTTCTTAACCACATAATGCATATTTTAGGATTCAGACATGTAAATACACATAATACATTTAGAGTTTGAAAAATACACACATGTGTCAATGGAAGCAACAATAATAATCCATTCAAATTTAATTTGCCAATGTGTTTTATTCATATCGGAGACACACCGTGTAAGTAACTATAAAGTTCACTCTATTCTTCATCCAGTTCACCGGCAACTTATTACTTGTATTTCGAAAGAAACTGATGAATTATCTGAACTGCAGCACGAACAAGCATGGCGGCGCCCATCTCACATTACATATCACATTACGTTACATTTAGAAAGATTTTTTAAATTAGAAAACACACTCATTTACACACATTTGTGAATTGTAATATCAGATTGTTCATGAAACGGTATGCAAGTTTGTGAATATTTTAAATAAAAAAGGGAAACGAAATAAAAGAGATCCATCTGTCATACATTGTTATTGTAGACACGGTGTGTCATGTGACAAGCCTGATGCGTCGCCGTCGGAAACGGTAAGGGAAAACGTTCTAAAATATCGGTCACTATTTGCTGAAGAATTGATATAGGACTACATTTCTTGTCAAATAAAATACTTTATTTTAATTCATTTAGTTTTGACCAGCTCTCCTCACAACCCTCACTCTTTTCTAAGCTCTGTGAAAGAAGAGGAAGCCTTGAGCCTAGGAAGCACTGGAAGGACGATAAGGATATCTGGAGTAAAGTGGATTATTCTGTAAATCTTGCCCTCTGAGGACTGCACAGAGAAATGCTGACAACTTTATTTGGACAGCAAAAGAGAGAAGCCACATAAGAACTGATTTTTATATTTGCAGAGCACACAAGATTAGTTTTATTCTCCAAATACAACTGGACAAGTATAATGTATAGTACTGACTGATCATGGCATTGCACAAACACATATTGGCTGATATCAATTGTGAATTGAATATATACTGAATTTGTATTTTTACAGTGTCACTATGTCAATACTTTTCCATATATCAGGGAACCAGTTCATGACATTATTTATTTATTTATTTATTTATTTATTTATTTATTTATTTATTTATTTATTTATTTATTTATATATTTATATATTTATTTTTAATATGGTTTTAATATGTGAACATTATTCACATAACAGAAATTATTCATAGTAGCTTAAGCATGTGAAGTACGTCAGAAATGAAGCGTGTATATTATATCCAGAGTACAAAACATCAGTGATTACGAGGGGTTCTTTTTGCTTTTGATGGAATGCAACATGGCACTTGTGTCTGGTGTAAACTAATGTCAGCCACTAAGAGACTAAGCCGCTGTTGTCAACTATTTTCATTTGAAAGTAGCTTAAGCCCCAGGGCCAGTTGAACCAGCTGGGCATACACCCAGTTGTAAGACTAGACTGCACGTAAAATATATTTTTAATTTGTGAATAGAATTAATACCTGTTGCACCATCTATGCATAGTTCTGTGTCTGAGATTAAATTGTACGCCTAGGCAAAGGTAGGTATAAAGTGAATTATTTGCTTTTTCTTTTTTTTTCTTCTTTTTTTTGATTAGTTATTATGATTCATGTCTGTTAATTATTACTGCAGACGTGAATTGTACTAATGTTTGCTATAAATGTTTGGTCATGAAAATCTTTAAATCCATTCATTAAGCTATTTAGCACGCTTTTAATCAGAAATGTAGTATCAGTTCAAATTCTGTTAATTTTATTACAAAATACTAACCATAAATAGGTTTTTTTTTTTTTTGTTCAGCCACAAAAATATGTGAACAATGTCAAGGAAAGTATTTACGTCAGAAAAGACATTAATTTTACATAAATTTCATAGTCAGCTAAAAAAAAAAAATAAAAAAAAATCTTGGTGCAACAGGTGTAAATATTTATGATAAAACTAGAGCCCAGCATAGGACTTTCTAATCACCGGATTTAGAAATTGCGATAGAAATTGCAAAAACACGTTTGTGGCCTGCAAACGTTAGACCCCCTCCCCGACCCATGCATCGGGCCCTTGGAATCATCCTAACCTACACTTTGTAATTGTAACGGTATAACTTCATAAAATTTGGAAGAAGGAGGCGGGAACCGGCAAACATTCAAATCAAACTTCAACAATAAAATAAACACAAAACAGTGTGACAGCCCGTCACGGACAACTACCGCGCACAAACAAAACCAAAACACAAAAGAAAAGCCCAGGCCTGGTCCCCTCTCATCATTCACTGTCGTATCTCCTCTTTTGTATCCTTCTGATCTCCTCTGCGGGACTCGAGACCAGTGAGTGGCACAGGTGTCGCTCATTTCCAAATCCCTCCACCGGCCTCGCTCCGTTCCCACAGCTCGTCACATTAATGAATCTACATTTAGTTTGGGATTAGTTAGGTGTGTCAGTCTATTCCTAAAATCATAACACTTTCCATTCCAGAAGTAAAGGAATCACTTCTGAGATTATGTCTCTGGTCAATTGAATTAAGGAAGTCAAAGAAGGTGAGAGACAATTTCAGAGGGAGGAAGAGGGCAAAGGATTAAACAATAGTATTTGGTGCTTGAAGCATGAGAGGTAAATCAAACTTCTCTAACACTCTCATAACACATCAACGGTTAGAGGGTTCAAGAGTGCACAGCGGCAAGCCAATGAGGCATAGTGAGAATGTGATGGGTTTGTAATGTTCTGTGACGGTTTTTGTCATCACCTGCCACACACTACACTAGTATATGCTTCAGGACATTCACTGTGGGTTTAGACTTGCCATGAACACAATAATAAGCCAAAGCTTTGCCAGTGGGGGCAGGAGGTGCATTGTAGTGTGAACTTTGTGCTCTACTAGGCTTTGTTAAATGCTACCAGGGACACATAATCTTTAGTGGGTTAAAGTTTAATGAAATCCATTTTGTGACAGGTTATTAAATTCTCTAATCTTGCCATTTTTCTACCTTACTGGAATGTTTTTTATTGTTGTTGTTTAGTTTTTTTTTTTTTACAGTGCTACATAATGTTTGTGACTGCGAAAAGAGAAGATAAAGAAACATAATAGCAGGGTTAGTAGTTATTGATAATAATACATACGCTGATTTTGTTTTCAGTTATTATTCTGCTAGATTCATCTGCCACCTTAGATACTGTAAACCATCACTGGTAATCACGGGGATTCCACTTCGCTGGTTTGAATCCTATCTCACTGGTAGGTCTTTCAGGGTGGCCTGGGGTAGGGGAAGTATCCAAAGCACATCAGCTGGTCTCTGGGGTTCCTCTGGGATCAGTTCTTGGACCCCTCCTCTTCTCCATATACACTCTTGGAGGGCTTTGTCCTACAGAGTTTAGCTCCAACTTGTCTCAAAACACCTGCCTGGAAGTTTCAGATATACCTATTAAGACCTTGGTTAGCTGGTCCAGGTGTGTTTAATTAGGGTCGGAGCTAAACTCTGCAAGATACCAGCCCTCCAGGACCAAAAAAGTATTTTCTAACATTCTAAATTCCTTTTTATCAATTTTTGCATCTTTGCTGAATAAAAAATATAGTTTTAACATTGCATAGTGTATATTACTGAAAAAAGAAAACAATTCCCACACACTGTCGATTACTGCAAAATTATCAAAAAGGTTTAATGACAATGTTTAGGTCGCATGACCTTCAGGTGTGCAGAGATTGATTGTTCATAGTGTATATTATTAAAAGTGTATACTAAATGGTAAATAAATAAAATAAAATAAATTTGCACTGAAAAATGTATTGTTAAATATTTTCTTTTATAGTTGTTTTTCCTTTTATACAATTATTCAGGAAAGAACTGAGAGTAGACACCATGCTGTGCATATACAGCTGCTTATCAAGTGAACAATGCCGAAGCATTAAACCACTAAACATGGAAATGCTGTGACTGGGATGTCCTCAGCAATTTAACATTCCCATTGTATATCACTAGACCAACACCTTTAACTCTGTGTAAATATTTTAATGTCAAAAGAAAAAACAGTGTGCAGCTAGAAAACAACAACTATTATCATGTCTTAAAAAAAAGGCATATTAAAGTTTTCTTATTTCTTAGCTGTGGAATTCAGCTGAAAAGCTAAAAGTACTGCTTAATGGTAGCTGAAAGCATAATCAAATTTTCCAAAATATTTAATAAACGAGCAAGCAAAGTGTAATTTTATGGAAATCTGCAGATCCTACCGTAGAGTTCTGTGGGCACAGATTCAGAGTAAGCCTATTCATTACCCACAACATAGCGATGGGCACTCCAGGAGGTATTGAAAAACTAGTTGTCACACTAGACTATATTCTCTGTCTCATGGCAGCATGCCTACAACATTGGCATGTCCAGACAACACAAGCAGCCAAATAGCTAGGTTACAATCGGCACCATTAGTTGAGACCAAATGTGGGACAGAACAAATTGGACGTAATACTGGACATGTGTCAGTCCCTTTAGTGATTAGGTTTATCTCCTCTCTTTTATTTGTCCTCACTGATTAGGTCCCCCATTACTCTTCAGGCCTATAGCTTGTGCAGCCTCATCTATAATTCACAGTGTGGGCACTTCACGTCTTCTAAGACAAGATGGCAATTAATTAGTCTTTTTGTTCTTTAAAGGGACTTGCTTTTAAAAGACCATCATGTTTTATTTTTGCTTTAATCACCACGCTTTCTGGTAAGCCTTGATATTTTGACATATCAAGACAGAATACTTCCTTTATTCTGCATTTAATTTAAAGTGTACACTTTTTCAGATAAATAAAATTCACTGTCCTATTCCAGCCTAATGTGCAGAGACAGCAATAAAGAAGCCATTTGTAGGCTGATTCACCTAAAAAAAAGTCTAAATATTGAGGCTCTGTGGTGCCAAAAACATTATGTATTAGACGTGACGTCTGTGTAGATGATACTGTAACATTTAAAAATAATTATCAGATTTGTACCTATAAAGATATAATTGGTACTTAATGTGAGAGATTAAATGTAATTAATGTTTAATACTTATGTGTGTGTGTGTGTGTGTGTGTGTGTGTGTGTGTGTGTGTGTGTGTGTGTGTGTGTGTGTGTGTGTGTGTGTTGATGTCATGTATTCATATGCATGCAGATTTTAGGCTATACTTTTTTTCTGTTCAAATGTAATAAATTTAGTTGTATTACTTATGTATGTATTTTTATTGCTTTTCTTATATTTATGTCTATTTTTTATTTTTTTTTATTTTTTTTTTTTATTTTTTTATTTACTGTCCAGGTCTCTCTGGAAATCAAAGAGAATCACAGAAGAAAGCAAGCACATTTCTCCTCTGAATGTACATAAGCCTCAAAGTCAATTTTGCCAAGAAGTGATGTGTAGTTAGGGCAAGATTTAGTATTCCCTACAAGGCAGAACAGAACCCATTTATCACAACTTATAAAAGCAAGGTCATATTTTGATGGAACAAGAGTTTGCTGATTTTTGAGTGCTTTGCAGTTTGCTCACTTTCACACGAAACAGGATTTGCCTCTCTCATTGTATTAACTTTGGTGTCCAGCTCGATGCCTGCACTATGACTACACTCAAATAGTGCTGAGAAACAGATCAAAGGCCCAGCAATCGCTCGTTTGAAGCTGGAAGAGAAGAAAGCAATTAAAAACACCAATTGTCTTTAATTTTATTCATGTTAATGCCTTCATTTGAATAACTCATGCACTTTCACTTTATTTTTATTTGGTGCTTCTTTTTGTTGTGTAAAAAAGAATGACTGTGAGATCTGACATCACTTCCTATGCTATGACAAAGATGAAAGTTGTGACAACGACCGATCGACTGTTTCTATTCAAGGAATGTTTTATTAATTAATTTTTTAATCAAATAACTTTTTGATTAAAAAAAGAAAAGCAATTAATAATCTCTTTCTGGACTGCGACACTCATGGGCACAGTTAGGAATAAAAGTGTCTTGGTGAAAATTTGTATTTTATTTTTATTTTTTTTAGCTTGTGGTATTTCTCCTGCATCTTATCCACAAAGTAATCCAACAAAATTAGTATAAAATGAAGCAGTCACTGCGTTCTTTCTTAAAGGGATAGTTCCCCTAAAAAAAAAATAATAATTTGTCAACATTTACTCACCCTCATGTTGTTCCAAACCCAAACCCAAGACATTGGTTCATCTTCAAAACACAAAGGCATATATTTAATTTATCATATCAGGTAAGCACATTGCTTTATGTATGTGCATTGATCAATGTTTGTATGTGAAATTTCCAAGCAAAATCAGAAAAAAATTCAACCAAGGAACCTAGAATTCAGACCTTTAAAATAGCACTTTTGATTACACTTTGTAATTCTACATCTAAAATATTTGTCTATAAAGCGATGAGCAAGAAAATATTATACTTTCATCTTTAAAGGTGCATGCTGCCACTGTACACACCACACAACTCGAAATATCAGGCAGAATTGTAAAATGGATTGTCGGGAAAATGTACCCTTTAGCAGGCAGTTATTAGTGTGTGTCAGCAGTGTCAGCACCTTTATCACGAAGTGTACGTGGAATGAAGTGGAACTCATTCTGCGCCAACCCGCCAATTCTATGACACACCTTTGGTGACCTCATCTGAGAGGGTCTTGCACAGTCATTTGGCCATAGACCTACGGCCACCATAAAAAATTGTCATGACAGAGACTTTGCACTTTCGTACACGTGTACCACAATCCCAGACAAATGACTTTCAGGAAGTTAGAGCAGAAAGTGGTGACAGAGAATGTTGACGAAAACCTGCTGAAGCAAAGTTTTCGGCACTTTGCTAGTTGAAAATTCCAAGCTCGGTAAGGGGAGTTCAATAGTCACTTAAACGGACCTTTACCTAGCTTCAGTGTTCATTGTGGTTAATCAATCTGCTTTGTCTTCACCATATTTTGGCACCCCGTAGGTAAGAAAGTTTATTTCTAATTTGGATGAGACAGGATGAACAAATTATGGTCAGCTTGAAGACAATGCTCCAGAACGTAAGCTTTGATTGCCTCCTGACCATCCTTTATTAAGGAGCAATAGCCTTTCGCTTCACCTGTGACAGGCAATAGAATTCTGTTTAGCAACAGGCTTTGTGAGAGAAGGCAGCACTGAAAGAGAAGAGTGACCCTTGGTTTTGCTGTGTGTACACGCATTTAGGTTGCCATTAGACCATAAAGCAGCTGTGAGACTTTTTCAGATTTAAGTAGTACATTAAGCAGCTCTCGTAGCTTTGATTTATTAAAATAATTAAAAACTGTATTTTAAAAATGCATGCTCTGCAATATCTGCAAAAGGGTTCCCCCGCTTTATTACCTGCTGATCTTTCCAGTGTAATTCCCAGGTAGCCCATTTTATTCCAAGATACTCTTCAGGAAATTAACCTTTAAATGTGGGTGATGGACTCTCACTCCATTACACACTGTGTAATGGGAGCTTTGTTGCAGTGCAACTTTTGAGATATGTCTTAATGCGTTGGTGCAATTTTAGGATGTAGCCAAGAAGGTAATGATGAGATACCTGGAGATTTTGGGGTGAGCGAATCTGTGGCTTGTTTGAATTACCTTTCCATCTACAGCAGTGAATACACATGGAAATGTGCAGCTAAACATAAAGGTGATAATTACCACTATTTGTCATATTTGTTTACTAGAATAACTGTTGGTTGATTTTCCCAGTAGGCAGTGGGGGGATTATGCTTCACAACTGGAAGATACAAATCCTTGATAAGAAGAAAATGATAATTTATTCTAGAAAGCTTGTCCGGCTTCTTAAATTGTTGAAAGTCCTTGTTCTTTGCTCACACATACTTTATTCCCAAGTATCTTCGGTTCCCTTCCGCTCATCTTATCTGAGCCAAAGTTTCAGGAACTTTTATTACAGAAACTGGGGCAGGTAAACTTACATTGTCCTGCCACTTAGCTCTCTTTATATAGCATCAGCCTGGCTGAGAATATAGATCATGTTGCAGTGAAGTGTTCGCAGTGGCCTTCTGTCCTTGAGAGACTGTTACAGAAATATCCTTAACAAAATTATTCGAAATTTACATACAGCAGAAAAGCTTTAAGACCTATTGTTCACTTCTGCATGTTTACTACTAAACTAATAAATCTCCACAGCAAAGAATAAAACATATACCCTTCAGTGAACAATGTGAATTATTTATGAATTATTACTGATGGGGGATTCAGAATTTTTCTTTCCATAAGTAATGAGTATTTCCAAAAACACTCAAATGATTATAGTCTTGTTAGTCCTTTCACGCCAAAAGTGAATAATGACATGCAGACTCTAGAAAGGGGGACGATTTATAATGTTTAATTCAATAATATTAGTTAATGAATCAGGTATGACTTATGTCATTTTAAATCTAATTTTAATTTATGGATATAATTCAGTTTGTTGGGACTGTGTTTGTTTGTTAATTTAAAAATACATGCAGTATATTGTCAACTGTTATTTTGCCAGCTATACTGCATTAACTGCTTTTGTTTTATTATTATAAAAAAAAAAAAATATGCATTTTCTACATGTATAACCCCCATTAGCCAAAATAATAATAATAATTATAATAGGAAAATTAACATTAGAAAAGATTTAATAAAAAACAAATTCATTTAAATTTGTACTGTTTAGCTACTGAGAAAAATTGAATATAATGGCCATGATGGTTTTACCTTCCATGTAGTCAAAAAACATTAACTAATGATAAGATTCAAAGAGGACCATATCTTGCAACTCAGGAATCTGGCTGTAAGGATTTTTTGGTAAGAAAAAAAAAAAATCTGCCTACATTATACATGTAAATTTTACATAAATGACCAAGACTCCAACTCTCAGTTTAGATCATTGCTAATTTACTTTCTCTGCCACATCCTCTGTTTCATATTTACGGAATCTGCATTAACCTTGTGGAAGAAAAACATATATGGATGAGGGAAATGTAATCTGTTCATGCTGGAGTTTGTTTCCGAAGAGAGTTACGGATCTGCTCTAATTCACCTCTGCATAATATCATGATCTGTTGATTAACACTCGCCTCGTCCCTTGAGCCTGAGCTAACTCCACAAATAGAGAATGAAGCTTATGTTGCAGCCTGGCACAAGGTCATTCCACCCCTGGTTACTGAAAATGTAAGAGGGCCCCCTTGCGCAACACTGAGGTCTCATTTGCTGGCTGCATTATCTCTGTGTTAAAATCCCTTGCCTAGTTAGCATTTGCGATGATGGATGGCATTGCACTAACTGAAGCCTACATCGTTCTCACCGAACATCCAAGAGCCTCGGAGTCTGATGATAGATTACTATTGCTTTATCTTGTACTGATTATTCTTGGCCGCGACATGAAGAGAGGGTGAGATCGGTAAGTGGTCTAGAGTCATATTACGAGTACAAATGGCTTTATTATGCAAGGCTAGTTGTTTGTCATTGTTTGTAGTGTTGGCTGCGTTCAGCTGTATGTGTTTAGGTTTTACACACTTTAAAATGAAATGTATTGTACATCATTGCTCTTGATAAAGAATGAGAGACGTATTCTCATTGTGCTTCCTAATGAGCATCGACTTTTTCTTCTTTTCAGGACAAAATGGCAAAGTGTTGAAAATGTTTACTATAATATGTGTCAAAGCTGCACAGACAGAGTGGGCATTTGATTACTCTATCAATAATTTATTTTTAAAAACCTTCATTCTTGGTGCACTGCCTGAAGCCTGATAGTCTTATTGATTAAAAAATGTACGCATGCCACAGATAATGTTGCACTTTTTTTTTTTTTTTTTTTTTTTTTTTTTTTTTGTGGCCAGTATATGCATTCATAATTTAAACAAGTGTCACAATGAATATAATAATAATAATAATAATAATAATAATAATAATAATAATAATAATAATAATTTAAAAAATCAACTAAAAATGTAGAGTAACTAATTTTGTTTGATCAATCTATTTTCTATCTATCTTTTTTTAATGAAGTCTCTTATTCTCACAAAGGCTGCATTTATTTGATTAAAAATCAATAATATTGTGAAAAATTATGATTTTAAATAATATTTTTATGTATTGCAATGTATTTTACAATTAATAATCAATCAATTATTAAATAATAGCGTATCTTTCTTACCTCAAACCTTCGAACAGTTTCAACAAAATATGAAACAGCACCACTCTTTCCATCATTGATAATAATGAGACATGTTTCTTAAGCAGAAAATCATCATATTATCATTATTAAGGATCATGTGACACTGAAGACTGGAGTAATGGTTGCAGGATCAAAGGAGTACATACATTTCACAATATTACTGTAAATTTGCTGTATTTGTAATTAAATAGATGCAGGATATTTGTTCAAATATATACTGTAAAACGGTCTAAAACCATCTTCATGTTGGTCACCTTATATGCCATAAAAGGTCCTTGACTAAAATATAGCTAACAGAGGTTTGCAAGCTTTTTCCTTCTTTTTTATTATATTTTTATTATATTATAATCCAAGGCTCTTGTTATTTTAAAGTGTTTCTAGTGCTAGGGTTTTTTACACACAACTTTGTTAACAATTTCTCTGGGAAACATGCTATAGAGATTAATTACAATGTATGTGCCACTTAAGTTCCACTCGCTGCTTCTGCATCCCCGACACAGGGCCTCTGTTCCAGGACATGATTTTATGAAGCAACATAGGTGGGCTATGTGTTTACTGTGTGATAATTAACAGAATGGATCTAAAAAGTTGTCAAAAAACCATTGCATTTCACTCAAGTAAGCAAAAAAAAAAAAATGGTTAGCAAGTCCACAGACTATGAGACATTTGAATACACAGGTAAACAAATCTACTTGTGATTAATGCTAAAGCAAGATTTAAATTCTCTTTCAAACAGGCTTTTTATGCACACATTAGATTTAATGTTTACGTACATCAGACTATTGGAACCATCTGGTTTTATGATTGCAGTGTCACTAACATCATGCTTTCAATTTTTAGAGGGACGGTCGAGGTAAATGCAGCTGTGACTGTAATATCTGTTCTAGCATTCACAATGATAGCACACCATTCATATCTCTCTCTCTGGAGTCATTTTAAAAGAGTACATTGTGTCAGAAAGTATTTTCAATGCAAATGTGGCCTCAGTGAGATGAATAGCACAGATGCATGTATCAGACGCGCCGCTGTGATTGTCACATAGCTAAAGATTACTGTCTGCGTCATAAAAAAAATATCCACGGCCTTACAATCCGGCAAAACTTTATCTGTTGAAAACCCAAGACTGCTGATGTCTACTTCCTTTTTTCACCCACTGCCAGACCTTTATGCATAGCCATTGTTAACATCCCAGTACATGATGCAAATTCACAGTGGAGCTGCTAGCATGCATTTCATCTTTGCAGTTGTAGGTTTTCACTCTGTCGCTGGAAATTCTAGCGTTTCAAACACTGGAAGGAGAGGAGGAAGAAAGAGAGGGAGGAAAGGGAATTCGGTGTGTGTTTGAATGTGAGTTATGATTGTTTTGTTGTAGTAGCTAAGAGGAATCCCCAGCAACCAAGCTTCTTGTTTCTCTAATCTACCAAAAGACATCAAGACTAGCATCTCTGATTCTGATAAGACCAGGTTTTTCAAGTATGTCAACCTGACCTGATAAGAATTCATAGGTTTTTGATGTAAAGTGTGGTTCTAGAATATGCATTTTAATTTGTATGCAGAGACATTGAAACATGCATTATTAGCACAGTGGCAGCATCTGAACTACACAGATATACAAATGATTAAAACCCATTTTAGATAATGAATATTGAAATAGACTTCATAGTATTTAAATAATATGATTTTAGTTTGTTTGTTTGTTTGTTAAAATGAATCCCATTTATTTAGCATTAATATATAATAGATAAAGTTCTTTATCAATTTAATATGCCCTTGTTGACATTAAGTTCTTAAAGAAAGAAAGAAAGAAAGAAAGAAAGAAAGAAGTCTTACCTAAAATGTTTGAATGGTAATGAATACAATTGTAAAATGCATCATAGAAATTAATTTATATTACATTCATGCTGCATATGCAGATATGACAGTGCTGCTATTCTGAAGCAGAACTGCTAAGCATTTAGTACTCTAGCAAATATCTGCCCAACCACAAGTTAAATACATTCAAGTTAAAATGGCTAAATTAATGTCTAAAATAAGCTCATTTGTTAATAATAGACAGCTGGTGCATTATTAAAGTTTCAGAATTGACTGTGCATATTAGTGTTGATCTAATATTAACATCCTGCCTTATTGTCAAGGGCAATATTTCTGTAATTACAGTAGAGTTGCAGCAAATATCTAGTTCGAAGTCACTGGCTGTTCTAGAGCAAATTGTTCAGTGCGCAAGGTATCAGCAGGGAAAAAAAACACAAAGATGTGACATTGGAACGGAACCCTAAGAGATCTACATCTCCTCATGTATTGCACAGCTAATGCAACTAAAGTAGCTCATCTCATAGCAAATACATAAAAGGGGTGTTAATTACCGCTGAAATTAGATTGGTTCAGAAGGGGTGGGGGCTGAGGTCTCTTATTGGACGTGAAGGATGTTGGGTTTCCTTATTAGTGATCATGGTGGCAGTGGAAGCCATGCATCATCCTCCGAAGGATTTTATTTTTCACATTCATCCTGTCTGGAGAAATGACAGAGCTGCTGGGAGTCAGTGTGTATGTGTGTGTGCGTGAGTGTGTTGAAGGGGGATAGGTGCGCTTTGAGCGGTGTGATATAAAAACAATGGCTTCATTATTCTGTTATTATCTTAGGCCATGGAAATGTATGCGTATGTATGTGTGAGTGAAGAGATACTGTAATGGTGTCTACTTCCAAAGCCTAGCCTGACATTTCGATATCCGAGGCAGAGAGGGAAGCTGATAACTAGGCATTATGATGCGTGTGTTAGGCTTGAGCTGAAATCCTCCTGTAACAACACCTTATGAGAGACACAGGCGCTATGACAACAAGCCTGATAGAGCAGCCACTAAACCTTTTTTTTTTCTTTTTATGGTGAATTTTATTGCAATGAATACAAATCACAGTGGGCCCTGAGTACAGCAGAGAGAAGAATACAAATCTAACATGAACAAAAGGTAAGTCTGCAAAGTGTGTAAAAAATGAAAGTCATTTTAGAGATTCAACTATGAACCCACACTACTTTTAATCTGAAGCTTAATGTCACCTATAGCTGCTACAAGAATGTCTTTGAGCATGTTGTAAATGTGTAGCTATAACCTTCAAAAATTATCTGTCCTGAAATTTAGAATGGAAGCAAAAATCTGTAAAATAGCGTCTATTTTTCTCTCTAGTAAGAACATTTTGTACAGTGAGAACCTTCTCAATAAAACACTGCAGTACACTTGGGAGAAAGTGGGTTGAGAGGGTAATTTAAAAATAGTAACATTTAAATTAACTGGATTTATTCAGGTCAGAAATACTATGTAATATCGCCCAAACAACCAAAACATATTTTATTCCAGCAAAACTACTTTTATAAGGGTTAAATTAGGTAGAATTATCTTTAAATTAGATTAAATTATAATGTGCAAGAAAAGACATTTCACAAAGCTCCTTTAATGAAAGTGCAAGGAGACCAGGGATTTCTCACGCGATGTAACTCACTTCTAAACTACTATTTCATTATGCATTATTGGAAAAACTGGCTGATCATTGACTATTTAGCAAAAACGCAGGAAATTTATCACATACATTGTTTGAACCATATTGAGTAGAACTGTTTATAAAACATGTGGTGGAGTGATAACTTTTGCAAATTAGTCAGTATGATATCAAATGATTATAAGATAATTGCTGTAGGTATTTGAGCACTTCATTCTTTTGTTTTCTGCTATTTTGCCGGTATCCTTATATCGTTATCAATGTGAGGTTCCATTGTGGTTACAGAGCACATACAGTAAACACATTTGTTTGTTTGCTTGTTTGTTTTTTGGTGCTGTCAGATCAAACAAAGTTTCAGAAGGAAACTACCACAAATTCTTCTTCTTCAAAAAATAAAAAAATTAATAAGATAGATTTGTAAGTTTAGAATCATCATTTAACATTTTATGGGTCAGGGGGCGAAATGATGTTTGGGTCGAGGTTGATCTAGAAGAGAAAAAAGAATGGGATGATGTATTTATATTCAGTTATTTTACTCTTCACAATCTTTGGGTTTTACACCTGCGGCAACAATCAGTTTCAAACTGATTCACTTTGTTTTCTTTCTCTCTCAACTCTATATTCACATTAGTTAATTTTTGTGAATCACAACCCTATTTACTCAGAGGTGACTCTTGAAATATCCTGGCCGTAAAACTGTTCAAAATAGTAAAATGATTGAAAGCAAGCCCTTTTCATTTCTTACAGCAACTGTAAATAACACACAACCCACAGTGACAGTTATGAAACTGAAAATCAGAAATGACAACTTCCATGCCACCGGAACATTATATTTTCTCTTTGTATCTGCATTAGAAGTTTCTTCATATCATGGTGTTTAAGATGTATCAGTCTTGCTATAGTTTCTGTAACTGGTTAAGAATGTCTTGAAATCATTATCCATCATTGTGTGTCCATGTGTGTGTGTGTGTGTGTGTGTGTTTAATGGATCTAGGAAATCATTTTGTTCTCACAGAAGAAAATCAGTAGAAAAGAAAAAATGATTTTGTCCTATCTTCCCCTTCATTACCACAGTTATAACATCATCTTTCCTTTAGACTCATTTGATGACAGGTCAAACTGTGCAAGAAGACTAGTGTTTCAGATTAAAGAAATAATTCACTCAAAAAGAAAATTCTCGCCATTTGCTCTCCCTCATGTCATTTCAAACCAGCAAAAATTCTTTTTTTGAAGAACATATTGGCTACACTTTACTATACAATGACAACAATGACAAGACAAAAAGCACCATTTAAAAGCAATGAGTGGCCTATAACAATATTATATCAAGAGTGTCCGTAAGTTCTTTTACTTAAAGTGTCATAAAATGTACATATAATGTACTTACATTTGCATAGATACATAAGATTTTGACATATTTAAATAACCAAAAATGTCTCTAGGTTACGTATGTAACCTTAGTTCCTCAAGGGAATGAGGTGCTGTGTTGAACGCTTTGGGAATGCCTTCAACATGACCATGCTCTGAATTACATGTCCAATGGATGGGCGAGACATCATGGGCGGGACTACAGTTTCCTCTTGGATGGAGCTCTGGACTTGAAAATGGTCTCAACAACCTAGGCTAAGAGACCAGAACATATAAGCTTTGTTGACTCAGAGGCCACATCCACAGAGATGGATAGATGGAGAGCTGTTGAAAAGGTAAATCATGTCTGTGGCGAGTGGGGCGAGGCCGAGAGGCGTGGGAACGAGGAGTGAGGCCAGGTGTAGTGATTGGAGATGAGCTGCACCTGCGCCCCACCGCCGGTATCGAGTCCCACGTAAGGAGATGGAAGGATATAAAGCTGGAGCGACTATAGTGAAGGACGAGAGAGGACCAGGCCTGGGACATTATTTTATGTTTGCTTTTTATTTTGTGCGCACCAGTCGTCTGTGAGGGGCTGGTGCGCTGTTTTGTGTTTGTTTTTTCAATTATTAAAGCTTCATTGATTGTGCGCCGGTTCCCGCCTCCTTCTTCCTTACGACTATGGAGTTTTTATCATTACAGTGGTACCGAAGCCCGGGAGAAGGAGGGACGCGCTGCTGAAGATCCCTCGCCGCTGTGGTGAATCCGCGGTGCCCTCGAGCTGGCGAAACTGCATTTTTTCCATCTCAAAAATATATCTAAATTACATCCTATGTTTTCAATGTCAAATGCAAAAATGTTTATCCATGCATTTATGACCTCGAGGTTAGATTATTGTAATGCTTTATTGGGTGGTTGTTCTGCACGCATAGTAAACAAGCTACAGCTAGTCCAAAATGCAACAGCAAGAGTTCTTACTAGAACCAGGAAGTATGACCATATTAGCCCGGTCCTGTCAACACTGCACTGGCTCCCTATCAAATACCGTATGGATTTTAAAATATTGCTTATTACTTATAAAGCCCTGAATGGTTTAGCACCTCAATATTTGAATGAGCTCCTTTTACATTATAATCCTCTACGTCCACTACGTTCTCAAAACTCAAGCCATTTAATGATACCTAGAATATCAAAATCAACTGTGGGCGGCAGATCCTTTTCCTATTTGGTGCCTAAACTCTGGAATAACCTACCTAACATTGTTTGGGAGACAGACACACTCTTGCAGTTTAAATCTAGCCACCAGATCCAGTCTGTATCCAGATCAGAGGGTCACTGCAGTCACCCGGATCCAGTACGTATAAAGACCAGATGGTGGATCAGCAACTAGAAAAGACCTCTACAGCCCTAAAAGACAGCGGAGACCAGGACCACTAGAGCCCCAGATACATATCCTCTGTAAAGACCTTGTCTCAGAGGACCACCAGGACAAGACCACAAGAAACAGATGATTCTTCTGCACAATCTGACTTTGCTGCAGCCTGGAATTGAACCACTGGTTTCGTCTGGTCAGAGGAGAACTGGCCCCCCAACTGTGCCTGGTTTCTCCCAAGGTTTTTTCTCCATTCTGTCACCGATGGAGTTTTGGTTCCTTGCCGTTGTCACCTCTGGCTTGCTTAGTTGTGGTCACTTCATCTACAGCGATATAATGATTGCAAATAAATGCACAGACACTATTTAAACTGAACAGAGATGACATCACTGAATTCAATGATGAACTGCCTTTAACTATCATTTTGCATTATTGATACACTGTTTTCCTAATGAATGTTGTTCAGTTGCTTTGGCGCAATGTATTTTTATTTTTTTAAGTGTTATATAAATAAAGGTGACTTGACTTGACTTGACAGGGGCCCGCCCTCAAAAGTCCTAGGCCATAGGCATGAGGAAATTTTAGTCAAAGACTATCCAGCAAGAATAACGGTCCGCAAATCCGCCTTGTGTTTAGAAGCCTTCGTTTTTGGGGTGCCATTCTGACACCCGATATTCTGAGGGAGTACAAGAAGTGACGCTCCACAAAAGAGGACCTGGACCACGGGTGGGGCTGCTCCCTGATCTCTAAGTCACCCCGTCCGTGACATCTCGCCCATCCTTTAAACTGATTACACTAGTGATTCAGAGCATGAAAACGCTGAAAGCGTTCCCAAACCTTTAGACGCAGCTCGAGTTCCTGAAGGGGAACAGAACAACTTTAAAGATGTGCAAAATTGTAATATTGAAATTGCATCATTAATAGTTTGATTAGATTATATTCAAATCCATTATCAGTGACACTGTTTTCAATCAAATGTATGAAACAGTTTGATATCTACTGTTATAGCAAAGTCACCAAAGTGTATGACCCTGATAGTTTAAGTGTCTTTGAGTCGCTCCACCTAAAGCTGTACGAAAATAAATCATTTTATCTTATAAGGTTCCTCACCCTGTTCCAAATCCAGCATTTAATCAATGAGATCTGTCAATAAGTGTTCTGTTACACCATGCAGTATTACAGCATTACTGTTCAGGTCAAATAATGAAGGTAGTCTCTCCAGCACAGGAATTTTTAGCTCTCCAGAAGGATGTTAATCTCTTATTCTCAAGTTCCCTTTATGATATGTTCTTGGTGTCACTGAAATCGATCAAGGCAATAGAGGAAATTCTGAAAATTATGTTTTCATCAAATAAACCTTTTCTTCCCAGTATCATTAAGTTTCATGGCCCTTCATCATCAAATGATACAGTTATGAGAAAGCAAAGAAAAAGTCACTCTGAATATGATTCTGTGGTGCCAAAACTGGAGATGTGAGATGTTTAATTTTGCTTAATGTAGTCCAACCCTACACAGGCAATTCATCAGAAGGGCAGGACATTGACCCCTTTCTTTGAAGCAACATCAGTTCCTGCTTTTTTAGTGATGTGGCTCTTATCAATCATTTAGAGAGAGAGCAACATGCATGCCGCGGGCCAAAGACACCAAGGATTTGACCTTCTCTTCTTTGGGATGTAACTGAACTTTTCCGCAGTGTTCAGCTCTGATGTTAAGTTTGTGTGTCAGAGAGAGAGAAAGTGTGAAAGAAAGGGAATCACAGTGTTAGAGAGAGGAAATAAGAAAGAACTGGAGGTGCGGGACCACTGCTGTGACAGAACCTGTAGAACACCTGTGCTAATTTCACCTTTGGTGTGAAGAAGTAGCTTCCGGCTTCCTGAGAAAATAATATTCTATATGCAGATGACAGAGGCAACATTCCAGTCCTAAGTTTCCCAAAGCACTAACATTAATCATAAATAGCACTTAATCTCTACAGCATGCTTCCTAAAAGCACAGTATTCTAAGTAGCATGTAAAAATGTATTTAAATTAACTAGAGCCCCAGGTCACTCGTAAGTCCATTACATTTCTTGGAGCTTTCACATTTACTGTAATTATTTACTCCGCATCATATTGTCTCAAACTGTGTAACTTAATTTTTTTTTGTGAAACACAAAAAGTTAACCTTTGAAGAATACCATAGTTACTTGACAACCTCAAAAAACTAAGGCTTAAAATTGAAAAGTACTGTACCATACAATATACCACATATTTTAAAATCAGTCCACACAATTGTATTCTAAGTTTTCTGAAATCATATGATAGCTATGTGTGAGGAACATACTAAATTTGTAAGAATGAAGTGATAAAGAGCTATTTCTCATTTGAGTCTTTTCATTGAATCAGTTAATGTAGTTCATAAAACCCATTCTGACTGTTCTTATAAAAAAAGAGTTAACAGCCATCTGGACTGAAGTGAGGGGCTGCTGTCATGGTATTTTTTATGATACTTTTATGTTTGATTTTTTTGTTGTGAATTCATGTAAAGGATCTACTGACATTATTCAGCCAGTCCATATCAAGTGGATGGATGGATGGATTTTATGATCAGGCACCCATTTTTACCACATGAAACAGTTGAGATAGATTGACCCTATATTCAAACTGATCATTTTAAATTCTATTGAGGAAAGGTTATAATGACTAGGAATTATGATGGGGTGAGTTAATAAATACACAATTGTCTATTTTGGCTGAACTACTGAGCATCACTTGTAACATTATTATGAAACTTCATGCTGAAGGGCATTTCCAATGCATCACTGAAACACTGGATTACATTGTTTATAAGTCAGAAGAAGAATGATGGCAAACTATGCAGGCGGTGGTGAAAATGATTAAGATCAAATACTTGGCTTGGTTAAAATCTAATAGGATTTTACTGCACCCAACATTCTCCATAAGAATATTAAATGCTGGAATTATGTCTCCATATATTAATGATAATAAGGATTGTCTCACTATATTTGTATCTAAATAGAATAGAGAACCAAAAATTACCAATATCACTGGATAAGCTTCACCTATATTCATCTAAAACAATAAAACTTCATGAGCACAAAAGTAAACACTATGAATACTAAAAAATTTTAGGTCTGATCTAAAAATCAAACTAATGCATATACAGTGAGCTAATAATAGCAAGTTTCCAATTCAATTCTCAGCAATAAATGGAGAGTGTACAATGTCTGGGTTACAAATAAAAACCTTGCTTCCCTGTGAAAGAAATGAAATGCTGCGTCATTTTTTATGATGTGATGGCGAGCTTCTGCATTATTTCACCAGAAGCATGTGTTGAATCACTTCAATCTCATTTTTGCAACATCTAAGAAGGCATGACAAAAACCATGCAGAACTACACAACATGCTATCTTCTAAGCCACACAACTTGGTCTAGGTTGAAGAATTGCAAATTCAAGGCAGGAGGAGGCAACAGACCCCTTAAGAGAGGTAATAGGGCACAATAAATCTGTCTTGATAGTCAGGAACTTCACTAATACTAATTTCATAGACTCAAGTGGTACCAAGGACAACTTAGAACGACTGCCAAAACCCAGGCCTGAACTCACATGAACAGCAGGCCTTAGCCTTATTGCGCCACAAAGGAAGCTAGATATCAAAGTGTATCTCCCTAAAGATCCATCATCAAAAGGTGCATGGTAAGGAGTAGTGGTGGTCACATAAACCTTTAGCGTGGAGGGGGTCAATACAGCAGAAAAATGAATATGAGGGAACTCCAGCGCTGAACCAAATGAGCTGTTGACTGGGTCCAACTATTACTCTCTGCACCATAAATTTACAGCTCTAAATTTTAGGGCATACTGGTTCTTTATCGAGGGAGCGATTAAAATGGTCTCAACAATCTCAGTTGAGAGACTATAGTTCAGGAGTGCCAAAACCCATTCTGGCGATCGGGGAAATGTATACACTAGGGCTGTCCTCGACTAAGGATTTTTCTGGTCGACTAGTATTCATACATTATAAGCATTAGTCAACTAATCACATGTGAGCCTTTTATTTCCTACATAGCCTAATAAGTGCTCAAGTACACGCATAAAACTTGACACTGACTCATCTCCGCAGTAGTGATGCGCCTGTATGCCTGTTTCATACGGATTGCATAATCTGAGAATATCTGTTTTACATTTGGATGATAAACCAATGAATGATCTGCAAGCATTTGGATGTCCTGCCCAATGTATATGGTAACAATCATATCATTCATATCAATGGGTTCAACTTGCATGTATGTTTGTCACATTGTTTTAACTGCTTGAGGCAGTGTTGAGTACTCGAGACTCGGACTCGGTCTTGGACTCGGTCTCGAGACCGTATTTTAATGGTCTCGGTCTTGTCATGGACTCGTGTGCATTTTGACTCGGTATTGACTCGGACTCGAACATATTAGGAATCGGACTTATGCCCGAGTCCACTCGAGTCCCAATCAAAATATTTCATGATTATTACTGTATGTTAATGTTTATTTAAATTGATGTATGATCGACACATCCAATGACTGGTGATTTTCTTTTGACGTGAGACGTTAGGCCAGCAACACACTGGATGTGTGGCGCAAGCGCCTCAGCTGCGTGGCGTGTCTGTTTTTAATTCGGCTCCCATGTTAACAGGTTAGATCTTGCAGACTGTCTGCGTGAGACGCGCGGAAAACCCGTGCATGCTAGAAATAGAACCGACGCCTATTTTTCACGCGACACGCGTGCATGTTGGAAGTGTTTCCAGGCAAAATATACTAGGAAAATATGTTTATATGTCATTTTGTACACAAATACATATTAATTCATGACATTTTGATATTTGAAAGTCTATAGGTTGACATAAATTCAGATATAAATGTAATTTTAAAAATAAATTAATAATGATCGATTTTCAAATATTGCACCTGTCAAATATACTCTATTTTGCCGTCAATACTGTTGACGGTGTCTGATCAGTAGGTGTGTAAAAAAATTAAAAAATACATTTGATATTGTTGTCATGAAGACAAGAGCCTGGTTTTTTGGCGGCCTCCCTCTATGTCACCTACAGCCGCAGCAGCGCGCCAAGCACCGCGTGCAGGCACGCTTCTGGTGTGTAAAGACACAGAAAACGCGAAGCAGCCACCACGTTTCTGGCACGCAGTAGAGACGCCACGCAGCCAGTGTGTCACCGGCCTTAAGTTACCCTCCTCCCATCCGCCTGTAGTGATCCCGCTTTCCAGAAAGCCACATTGCTACATTATTTCTCTCAACTGTGTTATTTTTACAAAGTAGGACAAAATGGTCACAGAAAAAAAACAAATATTGTTTAGTTAAATTATATAATGAATACAGACACAGACTGACTGTCTCAACACTAAACATCTCCCCCTCAAAAACAATGTCTGACAGAATGCATTGAACTTATATGGCATTTGATCCAGCTTTCTTCCCCTGGCACATACACACTTTTGGATGAAATTTTCCTGGACAGTCACTCGGCTCTTGTGTGTATGCCCTCCGTAACAAAAAAAAAAAAAATAGTGTGTATTTTACCCTGCATTAAAACGCACCATCCAGGGAAATTAGCATTAGATTATCCGTTGCTGTTACAGAAAGTGATAAAATGGTAACTGTTGTCAGTCCCCGCTTCCTCTGCGCCAGTAGAGAGAGTTTTTAGTTGGGGTGGATTGATCATGAGACCACATCGTGCTTGGTTGGGTAGCTGGATGGTCTCCTCACTTATTTTTTTGAAAAGTAATTATGCCCATCTCTAATCTTCACAACATCTAAAGTGCACATAATCCAATACATTGTAAGGATATTAGCAGTTATTAGCTAAGCTTCAAGGTTAAAAGTTATGTAAAAGCTGTTACAGTTGAACATTTACAGGTATAGTGGTACAGTAATGTTACTTGTACTAGAAGTGTTACAGTATTGTTCAAAATAATAGCAGTACAATGTGACTAACCAGAATAATCAAGGTTTTTAGTATATTTTTTATTGCTACGTGGCAAACAAGTTACCAGTAGGTTCAGTAGATTGTCAGAAAACAAACAAGACCCAGCATTCATGATATGCACGTTCTTAAGGCTTTGCAATTGGGCAATTAGTTGAAAGGGGTGTGTTCAAAAAAATAGCAGTGTCTACCTTTGACTGTACAAACTCAAAACTATTTTGTACAAACATTTTTTTTTTCTGGGATTTAGCAATACTGTGAATCACTAAACTAATATTTAGTTGTATGACCACAGTGTTTTAAAACTGCTTGACATCTGTGTGGCATGGAGTCAACCAACTTGTGGCACCTCTCAGCTGTTATTCCACTCCATGATTCTTTAACAACATTCCACAATTCATTCACATTTCTTGGTTTTGCTTCAGAAACAGCATTTTTGATATCACCCCACAAGTTCTCAATTGGATTAAGGTCTGGAGATTGGGCTGGCCACTCCATAACATTAATTTTGTTGGTTTGGAACCAAGACTTTGCCCGTTTACTAGTGTGTTTTGGGTCATTGTCTTGTTGAAACAACCATTTCAAGGGCATGTCCTCTTCAGCATAGGGCAACATGACCTCTTCAAGTATTTTAACATATGCAAACTGATCCATGATCCCTGGTATGCGATAAATAGGCCCAACACCATAGTAGGAGAAACATGCCCATATCATGATGCTTGCACCTCCATGCTTCACTGTCTTCACTGTGTACTGTGGCTTGAATTCAGAGTTTGGGGGTCGTCTCACAAACTGCCTGTGGCCCTTGGACCCAAAAAGAACAATTTTACTCTCATCAGTCCACAAAATGTTCCTCCATTTCTCTTTAGGCCAGTTGATGTGTTCTTTGGCAAATTGTAACCTCTTCTGCACATGCCTTTTTTTTAACAGAGGGACTTTGCGGGGGATTCTTGAAAATAGATTAGCTTCACACAGACGTCTTCTAACTGTCACAGTACTTACAGGTAACTCCAGACTGTCTTTGATCATCCTGGAGGTGATCATTGGCTAAGCCTTTGCCATTCTGGTTATTCTTCTATCCATTTTGATGGTTGTCTTCCGTTTTCTTCCACGTCTCTCTGGTTTTGCTCTCCATTTTAAGGCATTGGAGATCATTTTAGCTGAACAGCCTATCTTTTTTTGCACCTCTTTATAGGTTTTCCCCTCTCTAATCAACTTTTTAATCAAAGTACGCTGTTCTTCTGAACAATGTCTTGAACGACCCATTTTCCTCAGCTTTCAAATGCATGTTCAACAAGTGTTGGCTTCATCCTTAAATAGGGGCCACCTGATTCACACCTGTTTCTTCACAAAATTGATGACCTCAGTGATTGAATGCCACACTGCTATTTTTTTGAACACACCCCTTTCAACTAATTCAACTAATTGCCCAATTGCACAGCCTTAAGAGCGTGCATATCATGAATGCTGGGTCTCATTTGTTTTCTGAGAATCTACTGAACCTACTGGGAACTTGTTTGCCACGTAGCAATAAAAAAATATACGAAAAACCTTGATTATTCTGGTTAGTCACATTGTACTGCTATTATTTTGAACAATACTGTATGTAGAATTACAATATAGAGTCGTACAGTAATATTATGTGTACTAGAAAGGTTATATGGATGTGTATAGTGGTACAACGATGTTATGTGAAAAAAATTAGCACTTAATATTGACAAGTAACACTTCATAATATTAATAAAATTACCTTTACACCACATACTATGTGGCCCTTTTAACCTTTATTGTTTCCACCAAACATTGACATACTCTTACTCTCGGACTCGACCCTTTCTGAACTCGGTCTTGACTCGGACTCGACCCTCTCTGGACTCGATCTGGACTCGGACTCGAATGAGCTGGTCTCGACTACAACACTGGCTTGAGGTACTACTACTGTTAGTATCCTCTTAGTATGACTGCAAACATATTGCTGTTCTTTCTCTACTAATGCAGCATCTAGTTAACAAATTAAGTACTTTATTATGATATCAAAATATGGCAGTACATTATGTTGTAACACAGATTGTAGAATGGGAAGAAGGATGCATGAACCTGCGGAAATTTAGACCATTTAATTACAGAATAAACAAACACACACAAAACACAAAACAAAAAATAAAGTCCAGGCCTGATCCTCTCTTGTCTTCTTCTGTCATTGCTTCCTTCCGTAGCTCCTCTGTGGGACTTGAGATGGGTGAGTGGTGCAGGTGTCGCTCATTATCATTAAACTCCACTGGCCTCCGCTCTCGGCCCCATCCCACTTGTCACACACATATAAATAAAATATATATAAACAAACTCAGTGATTTGGCTTCAAGAGGCCACTTTCATACTGCATAATGACAACAGACCTTTCTGAGCTGCTCCATCAAGAGATGCAAAAGTTAATAATAATGGTGTGGATTTTTAAATCATAAATGAATTTCCAGCAATTGGTTATTGGTGCTGATTAATTGGCAGAACAGGTCAATTGTCGACCTCTACTGTGGGTATCTATTAGTGAAAACACTGACCCAGTTTACACTTGTAGCAACAATCACTTTCTGGGGAATAATTAACTCAAATGAAGTGAATATTCATGAGTCTATGAATACAACGTGCTTATTGCTTACAAATATTAAATTACCCAAAGAGGGAATATTTAATCATTTAAAGGTAACCTTTACTAGAATTAATTTAAGTTACTCTAGACAATCTGTTCGTCCAGCGAACTGGAAGCTAGACTTCCTTATCAAAATTCAATAAAAATACCCTTCTTACAAACTCCAAGAAATATTAATCTTCTGATCAGGAAAAAACAATATTTCCTGTGTCTGTACTACTAAGATTACTGAAAATTAATTCATATAAAACAAAGCTCGTAGCGTAGATCACACGATTCAGGGACTTCGATCTCAATGAGCAATAAAACAATTCAATTCAAGCAAATTATAGGATTTAATAAAAACAGACTAAAGAGTACATAACTACAATTCACACGGAGTAACTATGAGTATATAGCAAAACGAAAATACAATTTAAACAAGGTAAATGAACAAGAATAATAATGAGATAAATGAGAGATAGAGATAAAGAGAGAGAGAGAGAGAGAGAGAGAGAGAGAGAGGGAGAGAAAGTGAAAGTGAAAAGCAATCTCAGCGTGGCAATTTCAAACAGTTAACTTTGCAAGAGACCCCAAGTCATTGAATGATTTCACAAACATGGAATAGCCTAGACAACCTTAAACAGCAATTTTAGTTGCGATATAAGAAAGTACTTGCTTTGATCTGGCTCTTGTGCGTAGCTGCGCTCAAATTGTCCGGTCTGTGCGGCCTCAGCGTGGTTCTTTCCAGAGCAGATGATACGCGAGCTCGATGGTTAACGCGAAGGTAAACTTTGCCAAAAGATGACTAGACTTAAGTTCGTTTGGCTCGTGAAGGCAATTGAACGAAGTCAAATATCAGCAGACAATAAAGAAAAACTAGAATGAAACGAAAAGTAAAGAAGAATAACGGAGAACTTCTTGAAGTCCGGTTGCAAAGCTGGGAATCCTCTTTTCTCTCTGGCGGAATGCCCAGAATACAGGTTTCCTTGAGCTTTTAAGTAACTCTAGGTTTACACCTATTTTTTTAGTATGAGCCAATGAAGTGTAAACAAACTAAGGCGGGAAAAATCTTCTTTGTTTGCTGATCTCCGCCCACTGGTCTAATTTATGGCGATGTCAAAGTTAAACATTTTTCTTAAGCAAGATCGTTCCTCTGAAACAATGCATCTTTTTGTAATTTACTATCAAGATTCGTTAAAGTCGTGTTTTTACGATTATCCAGACACTAAGAACTAGGCTTTTACCAGTCCCGTATCAAAAGATACAGACTTACTATTAACTAAATGCATCTAAAGTTTGCATTAAACACACAGTAACATTCATATATTCCATTATGCCGCATACATACATTTGAGCACAAAAAGGGAGACATTAAAATACATTTAGAGGTAGTTTAAGTAAAATAAGGTCCATGGGCCAGCAAAAATGCTTGTGCCTGTTTTTGAGTGTATGTGCGTCTGTTTCACTGGAATGTGCGATCAAGAAGGGGGGTTGTTTGTCTTCCCTTTTGAAGTTCGATATCGCATCTCTGGATAGTCTCCAAGGTGTTATAACTCTCATCCCCGCCAGGACATTGCCGTCATGGCGGCGCCCAGGGTGGTGAGTTATGTTGTAAGAGGGTTGTAAAACGAAAGTCCTTGTTTTTTCTTTAACTCACGTTCTGGTCTTTGAGTGTAGAATGTGTCAAAAGGGGTCAGGGTTCATTAACATGGAACAGATGGTTGAATACCATCCGCTCATTGGTGTTACATTCCCCCTTTGTGGTCGGATGATGCCCTGTGGTCATTATCGGACAACACCCACCACCATGGTCGGATGGCAGGTGAATCCTGACAGTCGGGTAGCAGGTGTTTGTTAGGGCTGAGGACTCAACTCGATGAGGTCCTTATCCGTCTCTGGTGTGTTACCTTCCCTTCGGGGTTTCCATCGGAGACTTCCAATCCTAGTTGTCTTGAGTTTAGCTGCAGAGATTCGCATCTCGTTGAGTTTCCTGTATAGGACTAAGGCCACGCCAAGGGTCAGGGTGTGGCCGACGACCATGGAGATGCACAGTGCTGTGTCAGCTGCAGTCCAGGCTTGGACAACAGGTGAGGTGTTCAGGATGGGTAATCGAGACAAGGCTTGGAGGGCTGCGTCGACGGGAGCAATGTCAATGAGCTGAGGCCCGCCTTTTTCAATCCACAGTTCCAACTCCGGACCTAGGGTGAAGTTGTAGTTCTTGAAGAAGGATGGGATTTCTAGTTCTGATTGGTACTCTTCACTCGGAAGATGGTATAAGGCCAGATCGTCGAGGTGGAGGATGGCCCCTCGTGGGACTTGAATCCACATGCTCTGGTCGAGCAGATTGACACGGGTGGCTGTGTCATGCTGGTCGTAGGTCAGTGTAGCGGTACGTACTGGAGTGTTAACGAGCCATCTATCACCTACAATCTCAGCTTGCGTCTCGGTGACGTGGCTGCGAGGCTGGGCATCGGCAGGGCAACGCGTGTCGCTGATCATGGGTTGCAACCCGCAGATTCCATCAGTATTGTCTCTGAGAAATGGCTTGCTGGGGCAGAGGTAGTGAATGTCTTTAGTTAGGGTGCACATGTGCAGGTTTGGGGCTAAGTACAGCTGGGTGTTGCTGTCATGGTACGCCACCACCTCAGGGGTACGTATCTTGATATGAGTGTTATCCTTCCAGAACCCCACATTAACAATGTCTTTGAGTCTGTAGATTCGGCTTGACTCTATGATGGGTAAGTTCAGGAGGAAACTCATCTCCTTCTGCTCAGGATCCACGTAAAGGGGAATAGCACTACCTAGAGAGTAGGCAAGGTGGATTTGCATAGGATCAGTGGGTGTGGTGATGGCGGAAGCCAGCACATTTTGCACCAAGCTTAGGGGTATCAGGTATGGTGGAATTCTTCCCATGGCTAGACTGTCGATGGAAGAACTCACTTCCCGTAGCATGTCAGTCATTAATGCTGTGACCAGCTGCGTTTGGGCAAAGTCATTCTGGAACACAGTGAACAGCTGTTTCATGGAGTTCATGGTCTGGTTCAAAAGCACGCTGTGGGTGTTGAGAATGACCACCGTTCCTTTCAAAGTCTTTCCAATGGTTTGCAAGGATGCACTCTGTGTAGTGAGTTGCTCTTTTAGCTGTGGAAGTTCAGTCTGAATTTCAGCCACATGCCGTCTCACAGTGGCTATATTTACTGCATTGACACTGGACATACCGATGTTGAACAGAGTTCCAACAGCAGCGGCGGCTCCGAGCAGCGCTCCCAGGAAACGTTTGGGGCGGCGGTTGTGTCCACCTAGTTCCGCCTGGGTAACAGTCATCTTCTCAAGTTGGTTGAGCATGTGCTTGACATCGGCCTCGGCGTGCTGGAGGGAATCCTCTGTCCAACGGGCACCGGCCCAGCTGTACTGGGCTACTGCGCGGGGGTAGTGTGCTCTGTAGACGTTGCGGGGGTCGAGTCGAACGTATACTTTCTGGGTGTACGTCCGACAATTCGTGATCAGGAGTCCCGGTTGCTCTCTCAATACAATGCCCGAGGCAGGACCCGGTGTGATAATGTCTGATGACGGCTGGCCTCTGGTTGACTGGAAGCACAGGATGAGAATCCACAGCAGCATCCTGTTACAGGCCAGAGAGAGAGAGAGAGATGGGGAGGAAAAGGGAAAAGAGAGAGAGGGAACAGGTCAGTGAGGTTTGTCCCGGGTTGGATGGGACAGTCTTTTCGCTTCGATGGCGGCGGTTGGTGTTTAGCTTGCATTGGCCCCTCCCTGTCTTTCTCTGCTAGTGGCCACATGTCTCTTAATCTGGTTACGGTGGACCCATTTGAGAACTGGTTCTCTCGATCCCCGACTTAGCTGGATTTGGTACGCAACTGGGGAGAGTTTGTTCATAATCTCATGAGGTCCCGTCCAGTGTGGCAGGAATTTCTTTGACAGCCGCTGGGGGCCTGTCTGAGTTGGCGGGGTGAAGCGGTAATACAAGACCCTGTCGCCCACATTCAGTTCCTGGTGTGACGCTTTCCGATCATAGTATGCTTTCTGGCCTTCAGCGCTTTTTTGCAGGTGTTGCTGGGCAAAAGCAAACGTTGTTTTCAAGTGTCTATGGAGCTCGTCAAGGTACTGGAATGTGGTGTAAGCAGTGACAAGGTTGGAGTCTCCTGGTTGATACAGCAAGTGTAGTGGCAGGGTCATCTGCCGCCCAGTCATGAGTTCAAAAGGGGACACCCGTGTTGATTCCTGTGGGGTGGCTCTGATGGCCATCAACACAAGGGGTAGTTTCACATCCCAGTCTTTCTGATTAGCAGACACATACTTTTTCAGCATGGCGACCACCGCTCTGTTCGATCTCTCTACCTGGCCGGATGCAATTGGATGGTGGCTGATGTGTAGTTTAGCTTGTACCCCTAGGCATTTCCAGATCTGTTGCATGATCTCGGCCGTGAAGTGAGTACCTCTGTCTGAGTTGACTCTCAGTGGCAATCCGAACCGGGAGAAGATATGGTTCATCAGGAGGTATGCAGTGGTTTGGGCAGTGTCATTGGGTGCTGGCAGACACTCTACCCACTTGGTAAACTGGCACACCACCGTGAGGAAGTACTTGTTGCCTCTTGTTGATCTGGGCAGGGGCCCTACCCAGTCGATTTGGAGGTCTGACCACGGGAACGTGATCCCTCTGCGTTGCAGTGGGGCTCTGTGGTTTGGGTTTGCTGGTGTGAACTGGCAGCACACAAGACATTCTCTGACGTACTCTGCCACATCTTGTTGCATGCCGGGCCAGAATGCCACCTGTCTCAGTGTGTCATACGTGGCTCTGGCACCGTGGTGTCCAGCACATGGTGTGTCGTGGGCGTACATTAGCATTACCCCCTTTTGGCATCGTGGCACCACGAGCCGTGGCGATGTGCTGTCATCAGGTGCAAACCACAGAATGTCGTCTTGTACACGTAGCATGTGTCTGGTGTTATACAGGTGTCGGAGGCACGAGTCATCATTGAGCTCAGCTTCAGTGATAGGGTGGTTGGAGGGGTTAGAGAGGTGGTTAAGAATTGTCTTTATGGCAGTGTCAGAGGCTTGCATATCCGCAATGTCGTTGTTGGAGATCTGCGGAGTTAGCGATAGCGACTGTGAGGCGGGCACTGCCACAGGTGAAGGTCGTTTGCTGCGGGTTAATACTGCAATATCGGGGCTGGGTGTGGGTTCTGGGGGTGACCACACCTCCCCGTGTAGTGCGCCTGTTTTGGCGAGGGCGTCGGTTTTATCATTTAAGTCTTTGTCCAGCCCTGGTAGCTTAGAGTGTCCTTTTACCTTCTTCCAGTACACAGTCATATTGTGCATTTCGGTGATGTTATCACATTCTTGGAACAGGTGTTGGTGTTTGACTGGCTTGTTGTTTGCCGTTTTGAAACCATTCTGTTTCCAGCCGGTAAGGTGGCACACAAAACTGAGTCTGGCATAGTTAGAGTCTGTACAGATGAGGATTTCTCTGATGTCATGGGCTGATGCGATCTGCAGAGTTATGAGAATGGCTGCTATTTCTGCATATTGTGATGACTGGGGACCTAACTTGAAGTGTTGTGGGGAACATGGCTGGTCGTTGACCCACAGCACTCCTGCACCTGCCTTGAGGATGCCATCGTGGTTGTAGGAGCATCCATCGACGTAGGCTGTGAGCATGCCCTGACACGCATTCTCTTCAAAGTACCTGTGACAGGTCGGTTGTTGCTGTTGGGGTTCTTGCACGCCCATTTCTTCTGCAGATATGTTATCAGAACAGTTTTGGCATGCGGCCAGTCCATTGCCCAGGGCAGACTTGTGATTCTGTGCATACCGTGCCTCAACATTGCGTCCTTGGAGAGCCATTAACCATGTGGCTATGCGTGAATTGGTGACCACGCCATCTCGGATTCGCTGGCTGTTGAGGAACATTACTGGCTGGTGGCAAGTCTCTATGATAACTTTCTGTGCCCCAATGTAATTGGAGAATCGCTGAATGGCCCATACAGTGCAGAGCAGAGCTTTTTCACAGTCTGAGAACTTACACTCTGGTGGAAGCAGTGTCTTGCTGGCATAGGCAACTACTTTCTTGTCTTGATCATGCCGTTGGTACAGGCCAGCACTGAGACATTGGTTGGAGAACCCAGCTTCCAGGTAGAATTCCTTTTGTGGATCGGGGTAAGCAAGACACGGAGCTGTGCATAAATGTCTTTTTAGTTCTTTCATGGCGTGTTCTTGAGCCTCTGACCAGACGAAAGGGCAGTCCTTTTTTAGCAGAGCTGTCAGAGGTCTGGCAATGTCCGAGTAGTTTTCGATGAACTGTCGAGAGTAATTGCATACCCCTAGAAAACTCCGCAGCTCAGAGACGTTGGTGGGAGGCTTGATGTTTTGAATGGCATGAATGCGGTTTGACTGAGGTTCAATGCCTTGGGATCCGATGAGCAGGCCCACGTAGTTAACCTTAGTTCGGCACCACTGTCCTTTGTGGAGGGCGATCTTGGCTCCGGCGGTGGATAGTTGGTTCAAAACATAGTCTATTTCTTTCAGGTGGTCGGCCACCGTTGTGCTCTTCATGAGAACATCGTCTACATAGATCAGGTTGCCTCTCATTCTAGCGTCTGGGCAGGCTTTGTTCAGAAAGATGTTGAATTCAGCTGGTGAGTTGGCGTAGCCGAACGGACACCTGTTGAAGGTGAACTGTCTGTTGCCAAATGTGAATGCCAACTTGTGTTGGTCTTCCGGGTGCACCGGAATGGTCCAGAATCCAGAGGCCACATCAAGTGTAGAGAAGATTGTGGCTCCTCTGATTCGGGGTAGTTCTTGTTCTAGCTGGGTCATGGGCCATCGTGACAGCGGCACCTGTTGATTCAGTTTCCTGTAGTCAATGGTGGGTCGCCATTTGCCGTTAGGTTTGAGGACGGGCCAGATGGGGGCTGAGTAGGTGCTGTTGCATGGACGGATGACCCCCTTTTCAAGCATAGATTCGATGATCTCCTGCACTGGTTCGTGTGAGGCGATGGGAATCTTGTACTGTCTGACAAAAGTGGGAGGAGCATCAGGGTGCGTAGGGATGCGCACCGTGTGGAGGTTGGTGAGACCACAGTCTAGAGAGTCTTTGGCAAAGGATTCTTTGAACTTATACAGAACTTGTCTGAGTCCTTGACGATCTGTATCGCTTTGAAGTGCATTAGCGTCTTGTAGAATTTGCTGCACTTGAGATTCAAAACCTGGGTAAGGCTCCTCCACCGGTGTGTCATCAGTCGGGTTGGCATTGAGAGGTGTAGTAGGTTCATGAGCCTCACCGACGTTCTTGTGGGAGACTGTGTATATTGTGAGGTGTTCATCCTCGGTCAGCTCCGTTCTGCACACTTGGTCTTTAGGCACCGACATAACAGATGTGATGGCAATGAGTTTGAAGGGTGCAGTGAACAATGTACTGTCTGTACTCCCTTCGGGTATCAGTGCGGGTGGAATGGGACCAATGACAGGTAGTACAAGTTCAAAATCATGAAAGTCATGGCTTACTAGCCATCCCAGCCGGTAGGCCTTGGGAATGTTGATGTCAGTTGCCGTGCAGTTGTTGAACAGGATGTAGACTACACGAGATGACACTTCAGTGAGGGGTGTGGCTTCCAGTGTGAGTCCGAGTTCCACACATTCAGGTGAGGGTTGGAAGAAACCCAGCGTGTGGTTTAAGGTTTGACCCCATCGCATGTTGAGCCGAATAGCGACCCCTTTGGTGTAAGCTGGTACCACCGTTTCCTGTTCGTTGACTAAAGTGCAGACTTCTGGGATGGTCTGCCCTGATATGAGGTTGTCATGGTTGATGGAAACGTGTGGCTGCAAAGTCAATGGGGCCCATACAACTTCATTAAAAGTGTCCACATGAGCCTTGAGGCGAATCAAGAGGTCTGCTCCAATGTAAACATCGTGTGGCAGGTCCGGAAGGACCAGGAAATAATGAGTCAGGCACCGATAATTCCATTTCACATGCAAAGCGCAGATTCCTCTAGCAGACACCATTGAGGATGGGTGTGAGTTCAAAGGGAAACGAGTGCGCTTGCTGGCATAAGGGAGGTCAGGTGTCTTCTCAGTGATTGCATTGTACAGTGACAGACTAATGGCTGAGTTGTCTGCCCATATGGCCAGAATACTGTCCGTTGTTGTTATATCATGCAGCTGCAGTTCGGTTTTGACATTGGGGCAGTAGGTATCAGAGTCTTTAGTGGCCTTGAAGGTACAGAGGATCGAACTTGAGCCTTGGTTCATTGTTGAGGCTGGGTACCTATGGCTGGCTGCTGGGGTTCCCGTGACCTCTGTGACCTGACAGTCTGACTCTGTGGGAATTCTCGTGACCTCTGTGGCCTGACCGTCTGGCACCGTGGGAATTCTCGTGACCTCTGTGACCTGACCGTCTGGCACCGGCGACCTGTGTGGTTGGAGGGGAAGAGGTTCTCGCACTTGAGCCCAGACTTTCAGCTGTTTGAAATCTAGTAAAGGCTCAAAGCGATCAAGCAGGTCTTTCCCGATGAGAAATGAATAATTGTTCATTGGTGAGACATAAATAGGATGTACTAGGCTCATAGGTCCGATCGTCAGGTGGATGGGAGCTACATTTCTGAGCTGGATGTCATTTTGGCTGTATGACTGCACATTCAGCTTGCAAGTGTGAAAATTTAGAGTTCGATTCTGTCTCTGAGCTTCAAATTTGAGCTTATTAAATAGTTGAGCCGAAATCAACGTGAGGTCTGACCCTGTGTCCACAAGGGCTTCGAGTCTCATTTCCTTTTCTAAAGTGATGGTTAGGTAGAGTTTCCGAGCCACTCCCTTCTCGATCAGGTTCCCCAGGAGTTTTGGTGTTGGGGCTTGTGTGTTGATCGATAAGCAGTTAGGGTATGTTTTGTGTGTTTCGTTGTGGGTACAGATAACCAAAACAGCACTTTCTGGCACCTCAGTGTGTGGGATGATGCTTTCTTGGTCAGGAGGTGCAGACGTCAGCTGGACTGAGTGGGTGTTGCTATTGTTTGATGAGGCAACAGCTAGTTCAATAGTTCGTGGTTGACAAACAGTGTTCTGTGTGCTTGGTTCAGTTGTGGAGACGTTGGGAGTGGTGCTGGTTTCAGGCATAAGGTTTAGTCATGCGGTGTCTGGTTTATCCTTCTTGTCCTCCTTGTGAGGTTTCTGTTGAAGGAACTCTCTCAGTATTCTCAGAAGTTCTGCAGCTTCGGATGTGGCTGCACTTTCCTTTTTAGATGTGGACTCAGCCTTGGGTTTCCAAGTATCACGTCGAGAGTGTTCCCCCTCCCGCCTCCCTGGGCTTGGTGTTCTGGAGGCAGGAGGTTGGCTAGTTCTGGGTCGCCGGCCGGCTTCCCAGGTGGCCCCCCCCTTTTGGTTATGGGAGGGGCGAGGCCGGTCCCAGGATATTCCAGAGCGGTCGTTCTGGTGCTTCGGACGGGCACCACCACCGCGACCGCGCTGCCCTCTGCTGGCTTGGAACGGTCTTGACTCTCGGTTGATGGGTGTATAACTGGGGTGCTGTTGGGCGCCCTCTAGGGTCAACTCTGAATGGGACTCAGAGACAGAGCAAATAGTTGGGTGTTTTACAGTCTTTTCTGACACAGTCTTTTGTTTGGTGTAGGCCTTATGTGCTAAATCACGTAACTGTTGCGTTGACATGCTACGCGGGCACGCTAACACTCCCAAATGGTGGCTGACAGTAGGATGGAGGTTTCGCAGAAACAAAGTTCGGAAGTTGACGTCTTCCTCCATGCCTGGTTCATTCCTTGCTCCGAAGTAGGCACGTCGCAGTCGGTTGTAGAAATTTGGTGGGGTTTCAAGTCGACCTTGCTTGAGGTCCATTGCGGTTACTAGCCCTTGGTCTGATTCTGGATCAGAGAATTCACGCACCAAAGCTTTTCGCAGTTGCTGGTAGTCCATTTTGACAGTCTCTGGTTGACGGTCTAAGAAACTGCGTACCTCACGACTGGACGTAATTCTGAGCAGGTACAATTTGTCCCAAGTGGTTACGTTGGTGACAGTTTGCAAGTGAAAGTCTATATCTTGTAAATAAGCGTGAATGTCGTGGCCTCCTGCAGGATCTGGGTTGAACGTAGGGATGTTTCTAGCCAGCTTGTCCAGTTCTTTTGGAGTTATGTGTCCGTGGCTGGTGACCCGGACTTTCTGGAAGGGTTTTCCTTCCCCCACTGCTGACAGGGGTTCGTGGAGGCTGGCTGGTGACATTTTGAAAAGCAGGCTCTCACCCCCTTTTCCAGCTCGAAGTTCTTGGCTGACACGCTGGGGTTCACTGGCCAGGGGAAACTCTGTGGAGTGTGTTTCCTCTTTCTGTTCACGTTGCAGGCTATAAGAATGTTTCAGTTCTCTGTGAACCATGTCAAGTTCATCTATTAGAGAGTCTTTACGCTGTGTAAGGTCGTGGATTTCAGCTCGGGCCATTTCCAGGTGATTTTCATAGGCCTTCACTTTAGCATCTCTTTCTTTCAGTTCGATTTCAGCCCTTTCAAGGAGAGTGTCACCTTGTCGGAGCTTTGCCTCGAGTCTCTCTCGGGTTTCTCTCTCCAAATGTTCTCTTTGGTCTGTGTCCAGACGAAGATTCTCCAGGGCATTTTGAAGTCTTTCCACTTCTTTCTGTAGTTCTGGATCTGTAGCGTTCTCTTTCTCGTGCTGGTCTTGGGTCTCGAGAAGTAGCTTATCTAGACGACTCTGGGTGTGGGCCTGATGCTGTAGGGCTTCCTCCACTCGAAGTCTCAGAGCCGCGGCTTCCTGCTCCAAGTCGTGGTTGCTCCTTTCGCTGATCCTTGCCTGGGCGATGAGGAGGTGAGCTAGGGTCCCTGTGATCCTGGCAAGTTCTTTGTGGGTGTAACTCTGCGTCGGATCGTTCGCCATCAGCTGGTCCATCTCAGTATCCAGTTGTCCCTGGCTCAAGTGCTGCAGGTCACTGGTGTCCTTTGGCAGGAAGGAGGTCGTCATCGTCTCCAGCCATGTCGCTAGCTGATCCCAAGGGACTGCGGGACTGGATGCACGCGACATCTTGGCTCACTGCGGACAAGAGAAGCACAACACACACACAAAGAGGCCAATGCAAGTTCGTTCTCTGGTTAACGAGCTATCGTACGGCTATGCCGTCTCTAAGAATTTTGGCTAACTGATGCAGACAGTTAGACAGGGAGGCGGGTCCAATTAGGGTCGGCCCAAAATAGAGACTTGACAGGGGATAGCCTCGTGGGTCACCTGGTGACACCGGCTGCTCGGTTGTCGCTCTACTACTTAGCTCTCCTTGGGGTCTCTCGGTGAACTGCAAGAAACAGAATCACAACAGCATGCAAAAAGGTGAAGATAAGAAAGAGCACCGTGAAAACAAAACACCAAATAAATTGGTCTGCAATGAAATGGAATGAATAAGAACGCTAGAAGTGTTAGGTAGAGAATAAAAAAAAATTAAGCCTGCTGTTTTTCACAAGAGTTTCTGCTAGGGGCCTACAGCACGTGCGGCTAGGGGAGTAAGAGACCTAGGAAAAGGGTGTGGCTTACAGAGGAAAATGGACCAAACACTTAACATAAATATCAGGGGGAATATCTAATATTCTGCGCCTTATAATAAGTGGATAGGTTTTATCACTTTTGGTTCACCTGGTGGAATCCAGCGGCACGGTCAGCCTCCCTGGCGCTCCCAAACACTCAACCGCAGTGTCCCTGGCCCTCCTTTACTCTGACGTTGCGCCCTCTCAAACAGCTTGTGACTTTTAACACAACCGGCAACACCAAGATGTCAACCGCCAGACAGCACTACAAAATTGGGCTGTTCCCCAGAACCCTCTCTTTAGAAAAGAAAGTGGGCCCCGATTTAGCCCCCGGTTTAGGTACTGGTCCCAGAGATTGCGTCGTGTGTCAGCTGGACTGATTGATCACCGTTGGAGTGCCAAATTGCTGATGTCTTCCACTGCGTGGCGCAAACGAACAGAGATAAGAGGGACCGAGTTTCACTCACGGCCAGTGTTGGCAACGCCGGTTGGCCCCCTTGCTCACTGGAAACCTGAGATGACTGTCCTATCACCAAAGGAGTTCTACAATCAAATACACAAAGGATGAACAAAGGAAACTTAAAGTGAATTAAGGTTTGGTTTGTTTAATCATCAACTGAGTAAATATATATGTAGAAATGAGAGGTAAACAGCTTTACCTAATGATGATAAAACAAAAACAAAAGCTTATGATAATGATGGTAATTATCAAAATAATCTAAGCAAAAAGAGAGAGGAAAGATAAAAAAACAAAAAGGGCTATATAGAATAAAATAAAATAAAAAGTTGAATAAAACTATAAAAAAAAAAAATAATAATAATAAAAATTAATAATAAAAAAAAATTAAAGAGGAAAAAAAAAAAAAAAATAATAATAATAATAATTAAAAAAAAAAATAATAATAATAATAATAAAATAAATAACAAAAGACAGGAATGAGCACGGGAGAAGAAGAAGCTGGTTTTCACCACAAAGGGGCGTATTCACTCTCTGTGGCTTAACCTGGTGGGCAGAAAACTTAATTCAAATTAAAAATTCAAAACTGGTTTAAATCTAAATTTAAAATAAGCAGGTGAGAAGAATTAATTGGAAAAATCGGAATAAATGCCCTATAATACCCAACGATAACAGTAATGTATAATTAATAATTATGAAATTAATCAGAAAGGGTAAAAGTAGATGAAGCAATTCAAAACAGAACCGAAAAGAAAGAGATCAGAGAGATGCAAGCTGTGAACTGACTTAACAGGTTACTGCCACTAGATGGCTTGCTCCCTTCTAAATGGGTTAATCAGTGGTTGGGCTGAGACACTTAATTTGCACTATTAAACAATTAAATTCTAATTCAAATCATGTTTGAACCAAATTCAAAGTAAATGTGAACAAAAACAGGCAAAAATTGTCTAATGCTGAAATAATATTCGCACGAGCAAAGCTGTTAATGCAAATAATTATTGATAATTTAGACAGCTAATTCAATAAATCACAGAGAGAAATAGAGGTTAGTAATTCGAGAGCCTTATCTGAAACGGCCAGAGATGGCACTCATGCAAGCTGGAATCAGAAGACAGGGCAACTTGAAACGTCTAAAATTCCCTCTGGTGTTTAGATAGCGGAATGACAGTCAGTTACACTATGATCTAATCTCTGTGCGCTCATCAGCGCTGATTCTCTGCATCAAAATCGCAACTCACAAACAGACAAAGGTTTTATGACCCTTGAGGTGCTAAATTAAACAGCGCGTGAGGCCGGAGCTTTTCTCTAACCAACACAAGACTGTTAATAACAGATTTTGTCCATCTGTTTTACCTCCCATAAACATTTAACAAAACAGCACTTATGATTTAAATGTTTTAGGTTTAAAATCGGGTAGCTAAGCCAATTTAGACCAGGAGTTTTTTATCGTTTAAATTTTGAATATCACTGTGGCTCACCACGAAATTCAATAACGATACTTAATATGCAAGGCCTTTTTAACTGAATCAGAGGAACATCGCTCAGGTTCAGATTTACATATTACAATTAATAAAAGATTTCTTCATCTTTTAATTATTCATATGAAAATGTTGGTCTTCTCTTGACAGGAGACTTTTAACATTTACTGCAGTTTATTTTTATTAAAATAACAGTGACTATAGGTATTTTTAGAAACTGTTAGGCTGCTGTGCTGAACAGTTGCCTTTGTGCCAAATGAGTTCGCTTGAAGCGCGACTTAACTCACAATTCAAAAATGCGCATACATAATATTAACATCCAAAAATGCTCATGAAAATGAAAATGAATATTGCTCACAAAAACAAAGTTTGAACGCTGCCCAAATTTAACTCCACCATTTAATGTAGCAACAATCACTTTCTGGGGAATAATTAACTCAAATGAAGTGAATATTCATGAGTCTATGAATACAACGTGCTTATTGCTTACAAATATTAAATTACCCAAAGAGGGAATATTTAATCATTTAAAGGTAACCTTTACTAGAATTAATTTAAGTTACTCTAGACAATCTGTTCGTCCAGCGAACTGGAAGCTAGACTTCCTTATCAAAATTCAATAAAAATACCCTTCTTACAAACTCCAAGAAATATTAATCTTCTGATCAGGAAAAAACAATATTTCCTGTGTCTGTACTACTAAGATTACTGAAAATTAATTCATATAAAACAAAGCTCGTAGCGTAGATCACACGATTCAGGGACTTCGATCTCAATGAGCAATAAAACAATTCAATTCAAGCAAATTATAGGATTTAATAAAAACAGACTAAAGAGTACATAACTACAATTCACACGGAGTAACTATGAGTATATAGCAAAACGAAAATACAATTTAAACAAGGTAAATGAACAAGAATAATAATGAGATAAATGAGAGATAGAGATAAAGAGAGAGAGAGAGAGAGAGAGAGAGAGAGAGAGGGAGAGAAAGTGAAAGTGAAAAGCAATCTCAGCGTGGCAATTTCAAACAGTTAACTTTGCAAGAGACCCCAAGTCATTGAATGATTTCACAAACATGGAATAGCCTAGACAACCTTAAACAGCAATTTTAGTTGCGATATAAGAAAGTACTTGCTTTGATCTGGCTCTTGTGCGTAGCTGCGCTCAAATTGTCCGGTCTGTGCGGCCTCAGCGTGGTTCTTTCCAGAGCAGATGATACGCGAGCTCGATGGTTAACGCGAAGGTAAACTTTGCCAAAAGATGACTAGACTTAAGTTCGTTTGGCTCGTGAAGGCAATTGAACGAAGTCAAATATCAGCAGACAATAAAGAAAAACTAGAATGAAACGAAAAGTAAAGAAGAATAACGGAGAACTTCTTGAAGTCCGGTTGCAAAGCTGGGAATCCTCTTTTCTCTCTGGCGGAATGCCCAGAATACAGGTTTCCTTGAGCTTTTAAGTAACTCTAGGTTTACACCTATTTTTTTAGTATGAGCCAATGAAGTGTAAACAAACTAAGGCGGGAAAAATCTTCTTTGTTTGCTGATCTCCGCCCACTGGTCTAATTTATGGCGATGTCAAAGTTAAACATTTTTCTTAAGCAAGATCGTTCCTCTGAAACAATGCATCTTTTTGTAATTTACTATCAAGATTCGTTAAAGTCGTGTTTTTACGATTATCCAGACACTAAGAACTAGGCTTTTACCAGTCCCGTATCAAAAGATACAGACTTACTATTAACTAAATGCATCTAAAGTTTGCATTAAACACACAGTAACATTCATATATTCCATTATGCCGCATACATACATTTGAGCACAAAAAGGGAGACATTAAAATACATTTAGAGGTAGTTTAAGTAAAATAAGGTCCATGGGCCAGCAAAAATGCTTGTGCCTGTTTTTGAGTGTATGTGCGTCTGTTTCACTGGAATGTGCGATCAAGAAGGGGGGTTGTTTGTCTTCCCTTTTGAAGTTCGATATCGCATCTCTGGATAGTCTCCAAGGTGTTATAACTCTCATCCCCGCCAGGACATTGCCGTCATGGCGGCGCCCAGGGTGGTGAGTTATGTTGTAAGAGGGTTGTAAAACGAAAGTCCTTGTTTTTTCTTTAACTCACGTTCTGGTCTTTGAGTGTAGAATGTGTCAAAAGGGGTCAGGGTTCATTAACATGGAACAGATGGTTGAATACCATCCGCTCATTGGTGTTACACACTCCTAGATAGGTGTTAACAGCATTTTTCAAAACACTCAAACTGAAGCATGTAATACCACAAGCACTTAAGTGAAGAATGTCAAGGCAAAACTGAAAAGGAGCTTCGCAGTCATCCATACCATGCAACAATGACATTTTTTTGGATGAGCAAATTATGTTTAATGATGTATTTTCATGAAAGACAGTATGCAGTAGATATTTGCAGACTTTTCCCTAAGACCACACAAGACATAAAAGCCCAAAGCTCAAATGTATTGCTTAAATCATCAGGATTGCAAGAGTATTGTCAAGTCTGTCACTACTGATAAAACTACAAACATCAAAGCATTGCAACTGAATGACTGGGCAAGGTTACAGGACATATATCTGTTTACTATTTATCTAAACAGAGAGGTGTGTAAAATTGCCCCTAGTGAACTGTGCAGCTGGTGTCTGTATAAGTGGCGAGTGCCTTCTTCAATACTTAAGACAAAGTGTGAATTACTCATCAGCTCATAACTGAGACCCCAACTACATGAGGCCCTCAACAACATTTTGTTGAAAGGGCCACAGAGCAGTAGATATTTTTAAAAAGTCCTTCAAGCTGAAAGAAAATGACCAGACATAAGGCTCCACAATTGATTTTCATTCTTAAAGGGTTCATTTTCCTCAATGACCAGTTTCTTAAGCAGCAATATGATGACCCCCAGCTTATCAAGGACACAAAAGTGAGTATTCTTGATCACCTGAGTAGAATATATGCTTACAAATCCACCCATGCTGCTTGATATAACTTCTCTTTCTGTTCTGCGCTTTAAAAATACATAGTTACCCACATGGAAAGAACCTCTATGTGGATATATGGGCATATATGAAACCTATAGGCAGTGTATATTCACATATATGCTGCATATATATGCACATATATGATAATATATATGCTGCATATATGCGTGTATATGCCACATATAAGCAAAACTGAGGTGCATATATGTGCATATCCAGGAAATATAGGTCTCCTGTATTGCTTCTTCATATCCACATATAAGCCCTATACATACCAGATAGGTCTTCTATATAGCTAATGAAAGGATCTGGTCATTTTGTAGCTCATATCCCATTTTTGACTGTCATACATGATGCCTAGCTCATATTTTCTATTATCAAGGCAAAAACTAAGAATTAACGGAAAAAAAAATATGCAAGAACTTATGTATGTGTGAACATGGAACAATACATTTATTAATCTGTGTTAATGTTAGCGTTCAGTGTTTGTTCATGTTTGTGTTGCTGTTACGTGATGTAGTGGTGTTTGACTAGGGGCGAGAAGTGGGCCGATGACTCCATATTTTCAGAAAATGTACAGATTCTCCGTCGAGACGAAACGCAAAGGCGGCGTTTTCAAATATATCCACTCTGGGACCCGGTTTCAAAACATCGGTTTCACTCTTCCAAAACGCCAGATCCGTCTGGACAAAAATGCCTATCCGTTAAAAAATGTGTGGGCTGAAAAAAAAAGGAAAAAAAAAAAAATCTAGGACACCCTATCAAACGTCATTGGATAGTGCAGGAAGGAAGAGGAGGAGCAGGTTTTTTGTCTTATTTTTATTCTTGTACTATATTTTTTGTTTTGTGCTATTTGATTGATCTTGAGTAAATAAATAATGTACATTTCTATTTTTTTGGACTTTTATTTATGTTGCCTAGCAGCTGTGGATTTTAATTTTACTATAATAGGTGAACATATAGGTGCATATATTCATGCATATATGTACCCTTTATAGGTATATGTATGCACATATATATGTGTGCATATATGTACATATATGTGTAAATATTTATGTAAATATATGTGTATATATATATGTGTGTGCATATATGTACATATATGTACATATAATATTGGAAACCGGCCAATTTTATATATGTCACATTTATTAATAACCTATATCAAAACCTATATTGAAACATATATGTTATATAGGTTTATTCCATGTGGGATAAAGCAGAGAGAGTGGATAACGTGAAGAGATGGAGAGTCTAATGGCATCACATCAACACCAAACTGAGTCTACAGAAAGGGAGCTTTCTATCAAAGGACAAGCTGAGGTTGATGAGACCAGCCCACTGCTGGATGTATTTTCTTTTCAACACAAATGTAAACATCCTGCAGATCAGCAATATATCCATAGAGAGTTCACCAGTTCCTTGCTCTTAACTTGTAGTTATTTTGACTGAAAGGCATTTCAATATAGTCTACCTTAATTTTATTTTAGAAATTTTGATTCAAACACAGACGTTAATTTTTTGTTTGTCTGTTTGTTTGTTTGTTTGTTTTTCAAATGATTACAAAAAATCTTTACTTATCACACAATTTCTTAAACCTGACACTCAAACACCAGAAAGAACCACACACCAAATCCGTAAAACCATACACTAATTATTGGCCATACACTATGTATTTCATAAAATACTTTTGCGAAACATAAGACATGTAACAGGAATTAATATTATGGCAAAGGTGTTTGCAAATGTGGTCGTGGAGGTAGAAAAGGCACACTAAGGAGTAGAAGTAAATGATTTTTTATTAAACATCAGCACACGTAGACCATTGAAATAAACATTAATTCAGCACCAAGGAATAAACAGAAAGTGAAGGCTTAAACGCATGGAAACAAAGGAGAAAACAAGATGATTAATCCACAGAGAACAGGAACTGAACCAAATAAGAGAAGAACAGAACTAAACAGAAACAAACACGTGCCAATGTCTTTGTGGTATTCTGAATTCAGTGTTTCATTTTGCAAGAGATGTGAGGCATTTGTGCAGTTCTTGGTTTTGTGTGTAAAGCTTTAAAAAAAAAAAAACGTTTTTTTAATTGACATACCAATTTAAAAAAAAACATGATTAACTGATATAAAAATACTCCCATCAAAACAGACATTCCTTCACACACACATATCTTCCAAAAAGTGCTACTAAACCCACCACAGAAATAGGACTTGTTCATGTTTGCAAGGTTCTTTATTTTCATACAAACAGCTGCAGGGAAAATGAGAGGAGAAGCTCCATCCCACAAAGTTCAATGGACTACTTGCACAACTTCCACATTCTACTTATTATGGCTCAGGGATTTTGGGAAACAACATTCAGCACACTCACCTAGTTATTCCTATGAATGTGCTAAATCTTATTCAGTTATTCAGACATAATATTCATAATATTCAGACATAATATTCATGCAGACATATATATATATATATATATATATATATATATATATATATATATATATATATATATATATATATATATATATATATATATATATAAAGACAAAAAAAAGCATAAACTAAATTAGCTGACAGCAAGTCTATTTTAGTGAGTCCGAATGAAATTAGTTTCAGGCGTACCTTCTTGCACAAACACTGGCGCTTGATAAGACAGCAAGAAATCAAATCAGCTGCCTAAAGTTTCATACACAGCCTTTATGATTGGGTCACTAAATAATTGGCTCAATCTATTCATTTAAAAACCTGCATTGCTTGGAGAAAAACAAAAGTTCTGCTGTGGATTTGCAAAATTGAGCAAAAACATTTTGACAAAAACATTAAATAACTTCTTGTTTACTGAACTCTAGTACAACTCCACTTAAAACTGAGCTGAAATTCAGGAAATAAACATGTCAAGCCAGTCACATCGAAGTATGCCATAAAGTGAAATGATTCTGAACATTTAGTTGACTCGAGTGTCTCACATTCATCACAAGCTATACACAATAACTGACCAGCTCAGGCACAACAGCCCAAGGTCTTCTTAAGTCTTTCTGCTGAGGTCAGTGTGTAGGCTAAGTAAACCTGTGCAGTGACCTGTATAGCAGCCTCTGTGATTCCTTGTCCTCTGAAAACAGGGACATTAGCTCCTCAATACACTTCAAGTCAAGTCTTATATGGCTAAGGCCAGTTGCCCTCCTAAAGCTATTAACCTGTTTGAAGTGGGTCTTGTCCAAGCAAGGCTGCCAAAATAACATCTCTCTCTCATTCTCTCACCCTCCTTCTCCATGTAGGCTGTTCAGTTTGCTGTCAGTTAAGTGCTTAACTCCAATTGACCAGTGAGCATTCAACTCTGTCCCGTGAGGACAGACTAGGTTCCCCAGTGTGGAACATTAACATGGTGTGCAATCCCTAAAGACAAGACAATTCTAGGTAGATCTTCTCCGATACCACAGGGAAGAAAGTTAATTTTCCACTGTCAAAGTCAGCACAGGAGAGTTTTACAGCCCGAAATAGAGCTAGGCCAGAATTAAACAGCTACTGGAAAGAATCCAATGCAGTGTGGAGGATGCGAGGCTCAAAGTTTACATTTAATAGCTCTAAAAATGTGTGTAACAAAGTAAAATCATTATTTTTTAAAAACATTTTAAAAACATAAATTGTGATTTATTCATTCATATATACTATGTGTTGGGGGGAGTTGTACCACATGACATTACAACATGAACTACAGTAATGCTGCTTTATCGAAAAAAAGATCTAATTGTATCATATTTTTAGGGATTGACCCAATTAATTCCTAGGTTCATTTCCTTTTCTTTTTTTTTTTTTTTTTTTTTGGTTGCACCAAATGACATGTATAAGTTCATCAAATACAGGAAGCAGTGACGCATATTTGTTAACAGAGATGGAAATAAATAAATAAATAAATAAAAGATTATGCCGTATAGAACTACAAATTACTAGAATATTATACTGTAGGTGTTCTGCTCTCCTTTTCTTTTTCTTTCTTTCTTTCACTCTTTCTTTCTTGCTTGCTTTCAGCAGAACAAAGCATCTACAGATCAACTGAAAGAGAAGGGAGAAGGAAATGAAGGGAGAGGAAAGAGAAGGAAATAGAAATAGATTAATGCCTCCTCCTGATTGCACCATATTTGGCACTAGTGAGCACACTAATTTGTTTTCGGTGGGTTGTGAGCATTGGCCCAACATCAGGTTGATGAAGTGGAGCCAAGCAATTAATCTCTGTTATGCCGGACGGGCTCTGATAAGGACTGATGGGTTCACCGTTTACGAACATCAAACTTTATGGAGTGGAGACGAAATCAAGAATCAGAGTTCACTGGAGCAAAGAGAGAGATATTAGGCACAATTTCACTCTAGGTCTCTATAAGGCTACCATCATCAAGAAAAACTAGCTGCATAAATCGCTTTGTTTGATATATACTCTCATTGGGTCACATTTCAAATTGCAAGTTTTTATGATTATATTTGTAAGTAAATCGTGTGCAAATGCTTTGACAGAAAAATTTATGATTCATCAAAAAGTCACACTTATGCAACACCGATAGTAAAAACACAAATATGCTGTCTGTTAAACAATTTTGCTCAAGTAAAATTCTTTCTAAAGTTGAGACAGGTGGATTTTATGAGCTTTGATGTATTAAAGGTGATGCATATAATTGTGAAGCATTAAGATGGAGAAAGACAGTGGAGCATATACATTGTTGACTGGCATAAACAAATCCAAATAAGAGGCAACCTTTTTCTCCTTCAGCATTGTGGTTTTCCTCAGGTAATGTTACTTAGTTATTTTAACAGCATATGCTGGTCAGGTATGTTTTGACACTGGGATGCTGGTTTATGCTCATCCTTTGCTGGTTTATGCTGGTACTGCATAACCAGCATAAACCAGCATCCCAGAGTCAAAAAAAAAAAAAAAAAAATCGCCAGCAAACACAGACATCTAGAAACAACTAGAAATCAGTGGTTAAGGTGTATTTACAACACAGTTCCAGAACAGTTCAACCCAAATATTCAGATGTGTGCTGGGCATTTTATGGAGGATGAGGACAGTTTCCTGAACCAGTAGCCTACAATGCATCTGTGGCACAAAGATTTATATTTCTATAAAGTTGGGCACAGTTACAACTTTGCAAGGACTGTCTGGTGCTTCTGACTTAGTAAATTACTAAGTTACTAGTTACTAAGTAATGTTACTTTTTATATTTAAATAATTAGGCAATGATGATTCAATTGCGAGTTTTGAGCAGTGTAGAGTAAGCTTGTTGTTTCTCTGATCACTAATGCAGGCATGGTTTTATGTTTACACAGCATGATATGCAACCCAACGGGTAAAAAGACAGTATAAGTCATTATAATCAGTAATCATGTCCCCACTGGATGCAACAAATGCCTCATTTGTAATGGGTTTTATTGGTTTTGTCTCATCTAGTGATGTCTGGATCATGAATGAATCATTCTATGTAACCAGATCTTCTTCGTGAAACAGTCAAACCAGTTCACCAAATCGAACTGAATAGTTTGAAATGATTCACATATTCAGTATGCACTTGTAGTGTATCAGACACAAACCAGACAAATTAAAGATTTGATCGAGAGCATGGTTGAAACACAAGGAGCCAAACTCCACAGAAAGGCAAATCAACAATTATGTTGTAAATCAATTCCTAGCTCCACAAGTCAGAAGTAAATCCACTAACTAACAGCTTGAACAGCTTTCAGCATTATGACAAAATAAAAATTGACAATTCCAATTCATAAAAGAGATTGTCAAATTTGAGGCAAGTAATCAAGATTGTTGGTCAAAGAGATGCACAGCATGACCATCAAATGTAAATCCATGATAGTAATCATAATCACAAGATCTTTGGATTGACCCCCCCCCCCCCCCCCCCTCAAATTTATATTTAATATGTGTGTGTAAAAATGTGTGTGTAAAAATGTAAAAATGTTTTTGACCATCAATTATTTGTCAAATGTATCATATTCTTGTTAAAGGAATCATGTCAAAAATTATACCTTGCAAGAACTGGAAAATTTCGACCACGTGATTGATAAGATAACATATGATTTATGACACCCTGAGCAAAGACAATATCTAATTGGCCAAGACAACATTTGAGGTGTGGCCGAAAGGCCATTTTAAATACTCACGACACCATAAAATTTTTCTCTTAGGACTGGTTCACACGGGACGATTTTAAAATTGTTGGCCGATTTTCCAAACCTGAGAGACCCCACACACAGCGATAAAAAATCATGGGTCTAACAGTTTTGGTCGTTCAGTGTGTGGTGTGCAGCCACACGGCAATATCAACACATCACACGAACCGATTTGACTCCCGAGCATTCCCAGGTCAGACGGGAAATCTTGCAAAATCCCTCGAGATCAAACGTGACTTTAGAGTAAACAATCATGGCGGACGAAGAGGATGCAGTGGCCATAGTTTGTGCTTTGTTTTTAACGGAAAAAAAAAACATAAGAAAAACAAGAAAATGCGATGGTCAAAGAGGTGGAGACAACGCGAGCATGGACTTTACTTGCTATATCATAATATGGAGATAAGTTGTTGTTTTATCTCATAGAAATGTTGTTACGTACTACACAGATTAATAACCGTTGAAATAAACGTTCATATATTCGTTTCCATGTACTCTGGTGGACTGCAGTTGTGGATGTAGTAATGCCCATCGACTTTATTTGTATTTGTTATATTTGTTATATTATATACGCCGGCTGTTTTGATTTTGTTTCCCGGTAACGTTACTTCCTCACCGCCTCGTCACCTCGCTTTCTGATTGGCTACACGCCACAGTCCACAGGCTGCGTGATTGTTTGTCCTCGGGGGACACCACACACGAGAAGAAATCGGGCCAAATAAATCCAACATGTTGGATATCCCCGATTTGAGATCGGAGCGGTCCCGACATTCTTCAGAGCAGAGGAGAACAGTCTTAACACACCACACACGGCAGGAATATTTGATCAGATTATTTTACGATAATCGGAGCATCCTAAGATTGTCGGAAGGGGTGAATCGGGGCTAAAATCGGAGTAATTATCCTGCCTTGTGAACCAGCCTTTAGCTGCTGCTTTTAGTCATCACTTTTAGCCATGCTTTTAGTCATCACTTTTTGTGTTCTTTGAGCGTGGTTCCAGCGTGCTTCAACCTGCACAACTGCTGCTACTTAGCCACGATGAGAAGAAACACCACCAAGTCTCATCAAACTTTACTTCTATTTTCTTTCTTTTCCATTTGAGAGTTTCGTGCTCTGAGTTAAGTTTTGTAATACTGTGTCTCCGAGTCTGACCTCAAGTGCTCGAGTGCCCCTGAAACTTTAACCAGCCCACAGCTCCACGTCTTCAACCAATGCCCAACCACGGGCTTCCCAAGACGTCACTTCATCGTCTAATGAACTTCCAGCCAATCAGCAACCTCGGGAAACCCCCTTTTCTACGACAACACAAGTAATGTACCTCCAGACTGAGCTAAATTGGTGTATCTAATATAATTTTAACCTCACTGAGGATCTCAATGAGAGAGTTAATTAAGTGATTGATGGTTGTTCATGTCTATGAGATTTCACATATTGCGGTACAGTAAACTTTGGATTTCACATTTTCATTCTCTTAAACTCATTCTTATGTGCTTATGTGTTAGATTAGTTTATATGTTTATTTGATTTATCTTATAAAGCCTGAAAAGGGAAGTATCTTGTGTTTCGTCCTTACAAGTTAATGTCTTAAACTGCTGATCTTGTTACTTGTTACTAATTAATAGTGTTTTCACTATCCTTTGGATATGAATATCCATTGCAGAGTTGGTGTTATACGGCTTGTTCAATGAATCGCTGGCTGTCTAAGTGATCAGCCGTAAAACAGTGATTCTGTCCAAATTCCTGCTAAAAGAGAACCGATGATGGGATGGGATCAGAACAGCTGAGTCTTGTACTGTTGGGAGACGGTATTACAGTTTGTTAAGGGGTGTAACATTTTTGTTACAAACTTGAGTCATTCAGCCAATCACAATGCACTGGATAGCTGGCCAATCAGCATAAACCTCACTTTTTTAGAATGATAAGATTTGTAAAATCTACGTGTTTAAGAAATGCAGGGCACAGAGGAGAAAAAATTATGTTTTTTTATTTATTTATTTTTATTTATTTTTTACCTTTAACCACATAAACACATTGATTTACACCAAATACACAAAATAATGTTATTTTTAGCAATGTGTTGCATTCACCCGAAAAATTTCACAATTTCTTCAGTGAACACATCTGTGGTGGGGTGTGTGTGTATGCAAAAGTACTCAGCCAGTCAGAAACTTCTCTGTATAGCAAGCGAAAAAAAAAAAAAAAAAAAAAAAAACAATGTCAAAGTGTCAATTAAAATCTAATGTGGTGAGAAGACTGTGTGTCAATTAAAATCTAATGTGGTGAGAAGACTGTTTTTCAAGAAGATTTATTTGTTGTCTGTCTGGGAGAGGAGCATGCACATGTAGTCCTCGAGGGGGCTGCCTGCCATGACTGTGAGCTTTTCCCGTTTCGTGTGCTCCACTCCCGCCTGGCCGTCTTCCATGATAGCGGCCAGGTTTGTGATCCTGCTAGGTCCGGCCCTGCTGTTGCTGCCCTGCTTGGGCTGGATGCCATTGTACAGATGTGGCCGAGGCTTCGTCAAGTCACCTTTATTTATATAGCGCTTTAAATAAAACAGATTGACAAAATGACAGTTAAAGGCAGTTCATCATTGATGTCATCATCCAGCTCAGTTCAGTTTAAATAGTATCTATGCAATAATTTGCAATAAAGTCAACAATATCACTGTAAATGAAGTGTCCCCAACTAAACAAGTGAGAGGCAACAGCGGCAAGGAACCAAAACTCCATCGGTGACAGAATGGAGAAAAAACCTTGGGAGAAACCAGGCTCAGTCTGGGGACCAGATTTCCTCTGGCCAGACGAAACCAGCAGTTCAATTTCAGGCTGCAGCAAAATCAGATTGTGCAGAAGAATCATCTGTTTCCTGTGGTCTAGTCCAGATGGTTATCTGAGGTCTTTACAGGAGATCTGTATCTTCGTCTGTATGCATTTCCCCCAATTGCTCTGCTTCCGGGAGTTCTGGAGAGAATACACCCGTGATAGGGTCCATCTGCTGCTAGTAAGCCCAAGTATGGTTCTCGGACCTTGTGTCCCTTCTCAACGACTCTCCGCGGGAGATTCTCAATTGCCCAGTTGATTAAGTTCTGGAGTTTCTACAGGAGCAATTCTCTGCAGGATTACCTCCCTCCACTCTGAAGGTTTACGTGGTGGCCATAGCTGCTTACCATGCCCTAAAGGTGGTCAGTCAGTGAGGAGACACCCGTTAGATTCCAGTTTGGAGATATATGGTGTTCTGTCTTTGTTTTACTGTCCATTAAAGTCTGCCGCATTTTTATTACAGTGTACACAAACGAAATAGGCTGCATTTA